>NC_046168.1:6416423-6701423 GCF_011064425.1 Rattus rattus | reverse complement strand
CATGCATGTCTTGGTTTGCCTTACATTGAGTAGCTGAGCTCCATCTGTTGGGACTCCATAGAGAGAAACCAAAAACGTCTGGTGGTGTTCTGACGGCTTCTTGCTGCTTCCTTGGACTTAGGCTTTACGGCAGAGTGATGGCCTGGCTGTCTCTGCTAGGTCGAGCCACTGCTGCTGATTCATGTTGCTATCCCTACTCTACTGCACTGGACGATTGGTGTATTCATGAAGTATTTGCAAGTGGATTGAGCTGCTGCTGCTGACCTGTGAACTGAACGGCTGATTTTCTGACAATGCAGATGGGATTTGCTCCAAAGAACAATTTCTAAACAGGTCCCCTTCCCCCATATCTAATAGCCTTTCTTTCCCACTACTTCTGGTGGGAAGTGGGTTAGAAGGGAGGTTAAAGCATTTAAGAACAGTTATTAAAATTAGGATTGAGAAAAATGTAAGCATACACAAATGTACTGTGACATATACACATTCATATGACACGCATATACGGATAATAAGGGAATACTTTTTTGTTTTAAATTAAAAGTCAGCTTTCAGTTGTGTGTATGTTACCCATAACTTGTGTGTTTATTTTTTTAGTCACTCCTGGGCTCTATCTTCAGATCTTTTGATTCAGTGCAGAAATGAAAAAATTGATTCTAAAATCCAAGTGGAATTGTAGGGGCTCTGGAAAGCCAAAACAATTTTGAAAAAGAACAAACTTGGAGGACTCCCACTTCCTGATTTCAAAGCTACAGTTACCAAAATAGTCCGATACAGGATTAAGGATAAATAGATCTATCAAGATAACAGCATTGAAACTTGCCTTTTGGCTCATGCCTTCGGTCCCAGCACGGGAGAGACAGAGACAGGCAGATCTCTGTGAATTTGAGGCCACCCTAGCTTTCACAGCAAGTTTAAAAGCAACAACAAAAACCAAAAAGATAATGGAATTATGGGATTAAGGGCTCGGCAAAAAACCTCATACAACTGTGGTCAACAGGTTGGATACCTACACACATACACACACACACACACACACACACAAGTTGGAGGTTGGACCTAATAGTAATCTTAGCAATTCAGAGGTTGAAGCCGAAAGATCTCAGTTTAAGGGTAGCCTAGGCTATATACCAAGACCTTATGTCAAGACAAATAATAAATACATAACAGAAATCCCAGAAGTTTTTGCCCCTGTTATGATGTTATTTTGATTATTAATTAGATTGAAAGTAGGGTCCCCTAAGAGACATACTTCTGATTGTGTGTAAGGGTGTTTTCAGAGAGGCTCAATGGAAAAGGAAAGGCGGCCCCAGGATGTAGGCAACACCATCCCACAGGCTAGAGTCTTGGGCTGAATGAAAGGAGAGGGAGCCAAGCAGCAGCATTCATCTTTCTGACTCCCAACTACAGGCAACATATGACCAGCCACTCAGAGTCCTGGCAATGCCCTGCCTGCCCAGATGAACCTTCCTTAAGAGCTTCGCTTGGTACTTACTTTGCCACATCATTGTCTTAGGAAGTAATGAATGAACACCATCTAACACTGTATATAAAACCTAACTCACTAAAGAGCTTCCTAGGAGCTGGACACCTAGAGAGGGTGCTGATGGGGCCCCTATCCACATGCCTGACTTATCCATCTCTTTCACACAGATAGAATGTAGCCTTTCAAATATACTTATAAAGAGGTAAACATTCCAGGTCAGTATGCTAGTCCTAGTCAAACACTTGGTTTCTATCAGAGCCCAGGAATAAACTTGGGAGCAGGGTTCATGAAGCATAAATACATTTGTATAAGAAGGCATATCTGCACAAGGGGAGAGAGAGAGAGAGAGAGAGAGAGAGAGAGAGAGAGAGAGAGAGAGAGAGAGAGATCAGTATCTTTCCATCAGGGATCTCCAGATGGTTCCTATTTGTAACACATACTTGGAACATTGTTGAATTGGTGGGTGTCTTTCTTAGGGTTTCTATTGCTACAACAAAACATCGTGACCAAAATGCAAGTTAGGGAGAAAAGGGTTTATTCAGCTTACACTTCCACATTGCTGTTCATTCCCAAAGAAAGTCAGGACAGGAACCCACACAGGGCAGGAAACTGGAGGCAGGAGCTGATGCAGAGGAGCCATGTTGCTTACTGGTTTGCTACCCATGGCTTGCTCAGCCTGCTTTCTTTCTTTTTTTATGTATCTATTTTATTTATTTAAATAGTGCTCCATCTGCATGTAACCTACGTACAGTATAGATGATTGTGAGCCACCTGGGATTTGAACTCAGGACCTCTGGAAGAGCAGTCAGTGCTCTTAACCACTGAACCATCGCTCCAGCCCCTCAGTCTGCTTTCTTATAGAACCCAGGACCACCAGCCCAGGGGGCTGAGCCCCAACCTTAAATCACTAAATAAGAAAACCTGGAGGAGCACTGACTGCCTTCCAGAGGTCCTGAGTTCCCAGGTGGCTCAAACCATCTGTAATGAGATCTGATGTCCCAAGACAGGCACGGTGTACTCATAAAATCAATAAAATAAAATTTTAAGAAGAAATCTTGTAGCTGGATCATATGGAGGCATTTTCTCAACTGAGGATCCATCCTCTCTGATGACTCTGGTTTACCTCAGGTTGACGTAAAACCAGCAGGTACAATAGGTCACAAGATCAAGCCTGAAGGCAGCTTTTATTTCACCCACATCAGCTTCCAAACCTTCTCTTGCTCAGTGCCTGTGTTAGGGTCCTATGGCTGTGTAACAGGTTGTCACAAACAGAGGTGACAACACACTGACAACAATGTTTACTTGCTATGGATCTAAATTTAAGAGCAAGAACTAGGGGCTGGAGAGATGGCTCAGTGGTTAAGAACACTGACTGCTCTTCCAGAGGTGCTGAGTTTAATTCTCAGGAACCACATGGTGGCTCACAACCATCCACAATGGGATTCGATGCCCTCTTCTGGTGTGTCTGAAGATGGACAGTGTACTCATAAATTAAAAAAAAAAAAAAAAAAAAAAAAGTAGGAACTATAAAACCTTTTTTTTCGGAGCTGGGGACCGAACCCAGGGCCTTGCGCTTCCTAGGCAAGCACTCTACCACTGAGCCAAATCCCCAATCCCCTATAAAGCCTTTTTAACTAAAACATGAGGGTAAAACTTTCATTATCTTGATTTTAATGATGATTTGTTTTCCTTCCTTCTTTTCTTCCTTCTTTCCTTCCATTGAAAAAGATTCTCATCAACTCAGGATAGCCCCCTACCTCCCATCTCCATAGACACGTGCATGCCTAGCTGCCAATGGTCTCTTAAAATGATGTCACACTACAAGCAATGAGATGGCTCAGATGTAAAGTGCTCTGTCAGGTCTGATGAGCTGAGTTAGATCCCCGTGACCCGTGTGGTGGAAGAAGAGAACTGACTACCACAGGCTGTCCTCTGAGCTCCGGGTTTAAGCTGTGGTGTATACATGCCCCTCAATCGATCAATCTAATTAAAAGGTTAGCTACAATCAACGAGCTGAGAGTGGCAGTATACTTGTGATCTTAGTGCTTTGGGGTGCTAAGACAGGAAGATTCTGAGTTCAACTCAGCCTGAGCTTGTAGTGAAAACATATATATGTACATATGTAAGTGTGATGGTTTGTATCTGCTTGGCCTGGGGAGTGGCACTATTAGAAGGTGTGGCCTTGTTGGAGTAGGCGTGTCACTGTGGGTGTGGGCTGAGGACCCTCACTCTAGCTACCTGGAAGCCAGTCTTCCACTAGCCGCCTTCAGATGAAGATGTAGAACTCTCAGCTTCTACTGTACCATGCCTGCTGCCATGCCCCCACCTTGATGATACTAGACTGAACCTCTGAACCTGTAAGTCATCCGCAAATAAATGTTGTATTTTATAAGACTAGAATTGGTCATGGTATCTGTTCACAGCAATAAAACCCTAACACATAAGTAAAACCCTAACAAATAAGTAACACAGCAAAAATATATATCTACATCAAAATTCAAAACTTCTGTTTAAATAAACACCATCAGAAAAGTATTTAAAAAACCTTTTAATCTAACTGTAAATTGCATTTTATCCAATAAGCTTCCAGTATTCAGAATATATTAAGAACCATGGTTCTGGGCTGGGAGATGGCTCAGTGGTTAAGAGCACCGACTGCTCTTCCAGAGGTCCTGTGTTCAATTCCCAGCAACCACATGGTGGCTCACAGCCATCTGTAATGGGATCTGATGCCCTCTTCTGGTGTGTCTGAAGATAGCTACAGTGTACTTATATATAATAAATAAATCTTTAAAAAAAAAAAAAGAATCATTTCAACTCAGCAATACAAGACAGTGCATTTCTTTTCTTTCCTTTCCTTTCTTTTTCTTTTCTTTTTTTTTTTCCGAGCTGGGGACCGAACCCAGGGCCTTGCGCTTGCTAGGCAAGCGCTCTACCACTGAGCCAAATCCTCAACCCCTTCTTTTCTTTCCTTTTCTTTTCTTTTCTTTTCTTTTCTTTTCTTTTCTTTCCTTTTCTTTCCTTTCCTTTCCTTTCCTTTCCTTTTCTTTTTGTTTTGTCTCTAAGGTTTATTTGGGGCTGGAGAGATGGTTCAGTGGTTAAGAACGCTGACTTCTCTTCCAGAGGTCCTGAGTCCAAATCCCAGCAACCACATGGTGGCTCACAACCATCTGTATTGGGACCTGATTCCCTCTTCTACTGTGTCTGAGGACAGTGACAGTGTATTCAAACACATAAAATAAATAAATTAATCTATTTGTTTATTTCTCATGTCTTAAAGTGAGTAAAGGGTTTGATATCTTAGTGACTGCTGAGAAGAGACACCGAAACCAAGTCAACTTGCAAAAGGCAGCATTTGATTGGGGGCTTGCTTACAGTTTTGGATGCTTCGGTCCCGATCATCAAATCAGGGAGCACAAAGGCAGTGTGGCACTGGAACAGTAGCTAAGAGCTCACATTTTTTCCACACTCAAGAGGCAGAAAGCTAGCAAGACTGGACCTACCTTTGAAACTTCAAAGCCCACTTCCAGAGACACACCTCCTCCAATAAGAGCACTCCTCCTAATGCTTCCTAAACTATCCACCAACTGGGAGCCAAATACTCAAATATATGAACCTATGGGGACCATTCTTATTCAAACCAGTACAGTATCTCTCCAAGGAAGACATACGGATGGTCAACAGGTACCTGAGAAGGTGCTCATCATCACTGGCCATTATTGAGATGCAGGCCAAAGACACATGAGGTACTGCCTCACAGCCCTGATGGTGAGAACAGTGTTGGCAAGAATGTGTAGATGATGGGTTTTTGTGTTCCTACAGAAACCAAAGTGGAACTGCCTCCATGGTCTGGTGGTTCTTCAAAAAGTTGATATAAAACTGGGCGTGGTGATGTACACTTGTAATCCTGACTTTTGGGAAGTGGAGGCAGAAGGACAAGAGTTCAAAAGGTCAGCCTGGGTTACAGGAGACCATGTCTATAAACAACAAAAAGTCCCAGTAGTTAAATAGAGAATTACGACATGACCCAGCAATTACTGGATGTGGACTCAAGAGAATTGAAAATATCTAATCAAATCATTTGCGTTATAGGAGTTATCTGCAAATCTTCTATCGAATGAGACTTACATATAAGAATGTTTAGAGCAATGATGTGTTCACAGTAGTCAAAGAGTGGGACCTAACCAAAAGTCCATCAGTGGATGAATGGCTGAAATAATTCAATGATCAAAAGAAATGAAATATTGGCTAACCATACAGATATGCCTAAAACACATACAAAGTGAAGAAAGCCAGGCACAAAAGGTCACAAACTGTTGCATGAAGCGTCTAGGATCTGAAAATCAATAGACAGAGACAACAGGTTACTGGCTGCCAGGGGAGAGAACAGGATTGCCTGGCTCCTGGGGTAGAACATCTTTGATGGCTGGTAAAAGTCTTTTAAAACTAGATAGAGGTGCGATTACACGCCATTGGAAAAACATTAAAGGGCGCTGGAGTGTGTGCACACTGGTTTTTTTTTTTTCCCTTAGCTACATTTTATCTGTTTTTCAAAAGCAGATTACTTGGGTTCCACTTTCAGATTTATTTTATTTTAGTTATTAATATTGTGTGCAAGAGAAGGCAGGCTCCTGTGTGTCACAGCACTGTGAATGGATGTCTGCCGTCTTCCCTGGGTCCCGGAGTCCACTTCAGCCGCCAGCCTTGCCCAGGAAGCGCTCGCACCTGCTTACCCATCTTGATGGTTTTGCTCTAGTTCCAGATACACCTATTTCCACTTGATACACCTGACATAAGGCCCGGGATCTGAATTTTTTGGCAAGAGCTCAAACACTTCTGATAGGTGGTACAGGGACAAACAACATTAAGCTGCGTTAAGCATCCTACGTCTGCTGGGCAGTTACCCTCTGTAACCCCAGCATTCAGAAGGGAGGACCATAAGACTGAGCCTAGTTTGGCCTGTATAACAAAACCTTGTCACAGGCAAACAAACAACCAACTTCCTACCTCCAGTTAATACACATTTGAGCTACTCATTTGCGAACACAAGACAGAGATTTCCTGCACATCTTTCCCTGGTAGCAGTTAGTTTTATGTTAGTTTGACAGCGACTGAAGTCATGGGAAGAGAGAACATCAAATGAGGAAGTGCGCCCATCAGATGGGCATGTAGGCAAGCCTATGGACTGTATTCTTAATTAGCGATTGACGTAGGAGGGCCCAGCGCGGTGTGGGAAGTGCCATCCCTGGGCCCGTGGTCTTGAATATTTATTATAAGAAAGCAGGCTGAAGCCAGGCATAGTGGCACATGCCTTTAATTCCACCATTTGGGAGGCAGAGGAAGGCAGTCTTTATGAGTTTGAGATTGGTCTGATCTACATAGTCAGTTCCAGGACAGCTTGAGATACATTGTGAAGCCCTGTTTCAAGAAATAAAACAAAACAAAATAAAACAACCCAAAACCAAACCAAACCAAACCAAACCAAACAAACAAACAACAACAAGAACAACAAAAAAAAACCAAACCAAACCAGAACCAAACAAAAAGACAAAATAAAAAAGGAAGGCTGTCTGCGCAAGCCATTAGGAGCAAGCCAGTAAGCAGCACTCTTCCATGGCCTCTGCGTCAGTTTCTGTCTGAGTTCTTGCCTTCTGTTCTTGTTCTGACTTCTCTGGATGATGGATTATAAGATGTAAGATTAAATAAAACCTTTTCTTCCCAAGCTGCTCTTGGTCATGGCATTTTATCACTGTGTTTTATTACAGCAATAGAAACCTTAACTAACTCATCCCTAAATTGTAAACTTCATGAAAATATTATTTATGTCTTTCTTGTTTATCATAATAACCCCAGTATCTACAGTTTCTACAAAAAAAGGCGTCTGGATATTATATGCAGTCAGTAGACACAGGGTGAAATGTAGAGTACCCAACTGAGAAGACTGCTCATTCATGGGTTTAAACCAATAGGAAGTCACTAGCCAGTGGCGATAGCAGGTGTTTGGGATCCCAGTGAGGTCCAATGAAACTTTAAAGCCTTCTCAGGGTGAGCTTTTAACACACACCACACACACACACACACACACACACACACACACACACACACACACACCACACACACACACACTGGGATGACATACTTCAGTTAGCAAGAAGAGTTAGCCAGAAAAATAACTACCTAAGCTAAAAAGGAAGGTTTTGAGACATTTAGAGACTTTCTCAGAACTGTGGACTTTGATGGGTTGGGTCTTTGTTTTCATTTTGCAGGTGGTGCTATCCACACTCTGGGTTTTATGGCCTTTATCATACTTCCATCATGGCGTCAGTTGTGGCAAGGTCTGCGGCCCAGGCATCCACAGTGCTGGTGGTCAAGCTTTCATATGTCTCTGGTACTTTCACTCACCAGGGTGTGTGTCAACATACAGTGTGGAAATGGGTGGTGCTGTAGATTCAATGTTGGTCTCAAAAGTCAGTTTGAAATTTATCGTTGTCGCCGTCTTAAGTGGAAGGCCTTCAAGAAGTGATTAAGCCACGAGAGCTCTGACTGGGCTTATCCCTTTCCCTCTTTCCAGCCCTGTTTTTCAGTTTGGTGTGCTTAGCATACCCTTCTGCCATGTTGTGCAGCAGGGAGGCTCTGGTCAGATGTTGGTCAGAGATCTTGAGATCTCTAACCTCCAATACCAAGAGCAGAACACACTTCTGTTGTTTGTGGTCCACTGTGGCATCGTGTTATAACAGCACAAAGCAGACAAAGACTAGGTTCTATCTGGGGAGAGACATCTTGGAGCTTATGGCAAGCCTTAAGCTTAGGGTCTTGGCTCCGAGACCCCTAAGAGGCTTCCATCCAGATATGCACAGTTCTGCTGGCATCTCCTGGCTAGAGGACTCTGGCAAGACTTTCCCGGCCTCCCTGGCTGATTTCAGTGCCTTTTGGCGGGTGAGCCTTCTTACTCTTGGCCATTTCCACATTACCTTTATAGCACAAAGTCAGCAGAATAGCCTCCCTCACCATCAATGAGCTGGGCCTGAGCCAACAGACTGTCGCCTGGGCCAGCTTCTGAAGTCACATCCATACTGCAGGAAGCATGATACAGCCAAGTGGGTTCGGGCGAACATCCGGGGATCTACTGGAACCTCAGACCTGGTCCCCTCCTTTGCAGGAAATGGAATTTTCTCCTTTCTGATCTTATCCCTCTCATCTAGAACCAGTTTTCCCGTTCCTTCCTTCTGTGTCTTCTCTGGGTGTGGGGGAGTTCAGAGTCATGTTTTCCAACTCTGCACTCAATTTGTAGCTGTCAGTTTCTCTAAATCAGTAAACACCTCCATATATACATACCCCACATTTACATACACACAAAAATAGGCAGCCAATGCTTCAAAGGACCTTTTCTTTTTTTTTTTTTTTTCTTTTCTTTTTTTTTTTTTTTTTTTTTTGGAGCTGGGGACCAACCCAGGGCCTTGCGCTTGCTAGGCAAGTGCTCTACCACTGAGCTAAATCCCCAACCCCCAAAGGACCTTTTCTTAACTTTCGTCAGTGACTAATTATGTGGCTTTAAATCATTCCCTCAGCATGGAAAGTCACTTCCATTAGGTGCCTACTACAGATCAGGCAGGGTTGGTTAGAGCTTAAACTACATAATCTCCCTCTGTGAACACACAACTTACCAAGTAATTCATGTCTAAACAACTTTATTGTGAAGTGTAACAAATCCAGATGGTGCCTAAAATGTGCAGTTATCCCCCATCTTACCCTGTGGTTACTTATTACACAAATCTGTATGGTCATTGTGTGTGTGTGTGTGTGTGTGTGTGTGTGTGTGTGTGTGTGTGTGTTAAACTGGGGTCCTACTCATGCTTGGCAAGCACTCCACCATGGAGCTATAGATCCAGTATCCCTTGTTTTTCTATTTTTGGATTTTTATGTGATGTGTATGCTCTATTTCAACAATCTCAAGGACAAATTATAGATTGGATGAGTAGGCTTTAGTGTCCCAGTGAAGTCATGGTTCCAGCCTAGGAAGAGTGGAGAGGAATGCTCTCTTATATGATCTAATGTTTGCACTGTACACCTCTTGAGTGCCCACTTCCTGTGTGAGCTGTAAGCGCCTGCCGAAGCACTACGTGGTGCCATTGGAAGGGGCTCCAGAGGACAGCGCGTGTGCGCGAAGGTTATAGATGTGTGCAGAGACTCGAAGCCAACCCTGAATCAACCATTCTCAGCTCTCCAGCTGCAGGTGCCTGGCCAGAGGAAGTTCCCCCAGAACATGTAGGAAAGGTTGGGCTGGGTGAGGCATGCATAGGGAAGGAATGTTGACCCCAGAGGAGGGTGCTATAACTCTAGTGTCACACTTCAAGTGACCTCAGGTGTTGTAGAGTGCTGCCTTCCAGACCACAGCATGGCTGTTGTCCAACTGCATTCTCAGCAACTGTGAGAACATGAGGGTCATACTTGATTGGACCCATTAACATCAATAACAGAGGGAGGAGGGCTTCACAAGGCTCTGCCTTTCCCCCAAGGATAATAAATTCTCAGACTGGCTTCTGAGGGAGAGAGAGAGAGAGAGAGAGAGAGAGAGAGAGAGAGAGAGACTGACTTTCTTTAGGAATGTAGTTGCCTGTAAGTTGATAGTGTTCCTATAGATAAACCATCACCTTTGATCCCAACTAAACTCACTGGTTCATTAGACTTGGTTAAAATTGTTTCTTCAGTCTATGGTTTGTTTCCTATCTGGGACGAATAGACATTTGGTCATTTGTCACACAACATGGGAAACTCTGCTCTGCTTAGGCCTGACCTTAACAGCTATAGATCAGGACAGTGATAGGTCTAAGGGGTGTGTTCCATGGCAACTGTGGTTCTTAACGTTCAAATACTCCTATCCCACAATCTGCAGGCCTCTTGGGGGGTGGGGTAAGACAGGGTTACACTATGTAGCCTTGGCTGTCCTGTAACTCTCTATGTAGACCAGGCTGGCTTTATACTTAGAAATCTGCCTGCTTTTGCCTCTGCCTTTTGAGTGCTGGGGTTAAAGGCATGTGACACTATACCTGGCCTTGTAAGTTTCTTAATGTCTCAAAGTATCTTCCAATAGAACGTATTCCTGTACAGGTGAAGCTGAAGCTCCCTTCCTGTCAGGGAGGCCAGTATGGACGGATCAGGTACCCTGCAGGATGACTTCTCTGTTTCTCCCACGTTTGAGCCTATTTTCCAAATTCAATGGATAGTGTTCGCAGTTATCCAAAGCTTTGAACCACCTAGTCTTTTCTTCTGCCTCCTGGGTGGAGAGTGGGAGGCTCTGATCTTTGCCAGGCAAATAGTTTAATATGGAATCCTGGCAGAGAAGGTGGGGTGGGGATCCAGGTGGTAGAGATGTGGGTTTGGATGGGATGAGTTGAACAATGCCCTAATTTGTTTCGGCATCGGTTTCCTTTTCTGTAAAACACACTGACATCAAAAAGGATGTAGTAACTGTTCCTATCATATATGTATGAAACCCAAAGCTCTAAAAACTTAATTTGTTCAAGAATTCCCTCTGGAAAGTCGTCAAGATGCAGTCTGACTCCAGAGTTGGAGTTTGTAATGGCCGATGGGGTGGAAGAGTACTGGTTGGACGGGGAGATGCACAATCATATTAATATAAATGTCCACTATTAGATGTTTCCTACTATCCAAGGTGTCAAAAGGAAAGTGTACTTTAGTACCGAAAGGGACTTTAGTACCGAAAGGTATGAAGTGTTGGGGTGAGCAAGAAGTGTGCGGAACAGTTAGCCAGTCTGCCCCTCTCTTCCTTCCCTTCCTCACTCTACCTCTCCCCCTGCCTCTGGAAGGCTCAGACAGAATCGCCACATTAGCGCTGGCCTGCAGAGCCAGCCCCTCCTCGAGGACGCCCAGCACCCACTCTGCAGGATGCTACCGCATCTCCCTGCCGCCAGCAGCCAAGGCTTGCAAGAGGGAGGAGGGCTGCAGTGGTTGCCACGGTTTATGCTTCTCCAGAGCTTTGAAGCAAGATTTCCCCAAAAAGCAATATTAAATAAATAAAAGGAAATTCAGCAGATGGGAACATGAATCAATGAAAACTCCCATATGAGTGCGAAGATTTATGTCAAAAAACAAAACATCAACATCTGGGAGCTGCCGCGTCTCCTCTTGGTTTTTCGTTTGGAATGGATTCTTGGTGTCGCTTTCCCCCTCTTTCTGGCTGCGAGAGAAGGCGGGGGGGGGGGGCGGGAGAAGAAAAAAGGAGAATGAAAGCCATTTTAAAATAGTCGTTTTAAATCAGAAACGAAAGCCCGCTTTCCCCCCTCAAGGCCGGAGGGGATGTGATGCAGGCGGCAGAGCTGTGGGAGCCTGGGACCGAGAGCCCCCTGCCGGACGCGGCGGGGCGCCCCTGCCACCCGACCGGGGCAGCTCGCGGCTGCAGCCCCGCACAGCTGTGACGACCGCGCGCGTGCACACGCTCTAGCGCCCTCCGCACTGCGGTCGCTTCCCAGGCGGGTGAAGCCCAGGCCAGCGATTCTGTGACAGCTTCTCCAGGCGGTCAACCCCGCCGCCGGCTAGCTCATCCATGACCTGCGGGAGCCAGGGTTACCAATAGCGTACGGTCCAGATGGCAGCCCCACTTGCATTTAGCTCTTTGGCTGTACTACACAGGTATTTGTAGGGAAGGTGCTGGGGTCCTGATGTCTGGATTCAAATCTTAGCTGCTACAGCCCGCTGATGGCCTTTGAGCAGATTTACCTTTCTGAGGTAGCGTGGGAATAAGAGTACCGGATTCCTAGAGGATTGTGAGTGGTAAATGACAAAAGCACACAAGGTGCTTTAGCACAGTGTACATATACACAAAATTGAATAAATGTGAACTATTACCATTAGGACCGAAGCTCACGTCTCTCACTGTGGCTCTGCAGGATTCGTTCTTCCAGCTCTGCAGCCTTGTAGAAAGAAGCCTTCACATACCCTGTCACTAGGCTCCAGTTGCACCAACCTTGTCTTTTGCCCAACAGTCTTGTTCCCTTCTGCCTGAGGCTTTCTGTGGAGGCCTTTCATCTTCTGCTTCCACACAGCCTACTGTTCACATCATCCAGGAGACTCTTAATGCTTCCTCTCTCTCCAAAATGTGCTTTCTCTAGCAGAGCCTGGGCTTCTCCTTCCTTGCAAGGTTCCTGGATGAAATCTATCCTTAGCTTGGTTACATTCTTACTGTCCATCAATCTGACAGCTTGCTCCCGAAGGTCAGTAGAATAATCTACTGTGGTCCTCGGCCTCCAGGCCAAACCATTGGCAGTAGCTTCTTCAAGAGCAGTAAATGGGGGGGGTTGGGGATTTAGCTCAGCGGTAGAGCGCTTGCCTAGGGAAGCAAGGCCCTGGGTTAGGTCCCCAGCTCCAAAAAAAAAAAAAAAAAAAAAAAAAAAAAAAAAGCAGTAAATGACCAGAGTGGACGATGAGGTTTTGAGGACAACCCCCTCCCCTGACTTCTCCATCATCCCCCCCCATCCCTCCTACCTCCAGTCCGCTTTCTCTTCTTGATACAGGGTCTCATTGTAAAACAGGCTGGCCTCGAATTTACAGAGATCTGCCTGCCTCTGCCTCCAGGGTGCTGGGATTAAGACACACATTGCCACCTCTGGCCTTTTCTTCTTTTATCATTTTATGTATGCGAACACTTTGCCTGCATGTGTGTGTACCCTGTGGGAGCCTGGTGCCCATGCAGGACGGAGAGTGTCAGATATCCTGGAGTTATGAGTCATTACACAGGAGCTTGGAATCCAACCCAGGTCCTCTGCAAAAGCAGCCACTGCTCTTCGTTGCTGAGCCGTTTCTCCAGCCCCTGTATTCTGGATCTTCTTTACTGTCTCACCAATTCCTTCCAACAGCAAATTCATATTCTTATTACCAACTATACCAGGCCCTGTGCTAGGCACCAAGAGCACAGACTCATACAATTTTATCTTTGACTGCGTGGAACCCAGGCCAGAGGTGGAAATGGAAATCCAACAGAGGGCAACGCAGGAGGGAGACACACAGCAGAGTGGGGGCGGGGAGGGCCTTGGCTCTGAGAGGTAAGGGTGGACCAAGCTGGGTTCTTTCTCTGCATCATCATAGTAAAACTCAGGGCCACTACGAAGGCCTATCATCATCCCGCTGCACAGATGATGCATAAAAAAGTTGAGTCGCCCAGGGCCACGAAGATAGTGTTGGCAGCAGGGGGGTTGAAACGGGGCGGGTTCTGACTCAGAGCCAGAGCTGTGAACTACTTAGCCACGCTGCCAGGGAGCAAACAGCTGGGAGGCTGCTCTCCCTGCCCCAACCCCCAGCACTGTGCTTGTGAGAGTGGGAAGTGCAGTTCCAGCGGCAGGAGTGCCACCACCCAGGCGCAGGCAGGGAGAGCCAGGCTGTTGGACCCGAGGAAGTCGAACACTCTGCTCCACACATGGAGCCTAATGAGACAATGCTCACGAGGGCGCAGAGACCTGCAAGAGCTCAGCAGACTCAAGAGCACCTCTGGTTTCTGGCTGCCAGCACATGAGGAAGGCTTCGGTCTGAGCCTGACACAATGCCCTA
The DNA here is from genome assembly GCF_011064425.1 of Rattus rattus. Lineage (NCBI taxonomy): Eukaryota > Metazoa > Chordata > Mammalia > Rodentia > Muridae > Rattus > Rattus rattus. Next base: position 6,687,379 of record NC_046168.1, on the reverse strand, counting down.
AGTGTACAGCCGGCTCTCACCTCTCTCACCTCCTGCAAGCGCCGCAGATCGCAGATCTCGCTACAGCTCTTCATCACCCCCAGAATCTTTAAAGGCTGGATTCCCATGCTCTGTGCTGCTCTTCGATGGCAGCCGAACCTACATCCTCAGTTTGTAGCACAGGCTTTGGGAACTGGGAGGCGAATCCTGCCTCAGGCTCTTCTGAGCTGAGGCCTGGCTGAAGCCAGATAGGGCTTTCTTCAAGGAGCTGCTGAGACCATCTTTCAAGTTTCCCCATCCCCAGCATCTGAAATGTCTTTTATTTTACTACGTTGAGTTGAGAGAGAGAGAGAGAGAGAGAGAGAGTGTGTGTGTGTGTGTGTGTGTGTGTGTGTGTGTGCATCAGTGTGCATGCCCTGGTTCGGTCCCCAGCTCGAAAAAAAAAAAAAAAAAAAAAAAAAAAAGGGCAGAGGTCAGCCTGCAGGAGTAGCTTCTCACTTTCTACCACGTGGGTATCTGGTATAAACTTGGGTTGTCAGGTTTGGTGGTCAGGTTTTATCTGCTGAGCCATCTCACCATTTCTTTCTTACTTAATGTTTTTTTTTTTTTTATTTTATGAGTTATTTTGCCCCTAGTACCACAGTGGTTTTTTTTAAAGATTTTTATTTATGTATATTTGTTTTATGTATATGAGTATGCTGTCTTCATGCACACCAAAAGAGGGCATCAGATCCTACTACAGATGGCTGTGAGCCACCATGTGGTTGCTGGGGATTGAACCTGGGTCCTCTACAGGGACAGTGTTCTTAATTGCTGAGCCTGCTCTCTAGCAGAACAGCTGTGACCTCAGAAGTCCAGCATCTCAGGGGAAATCGCACAAGAGACACATTGCCTGGTGCAAGAGGGTGAGGGTGACTTTTGCAGAACCTAGTGATCAGCTGAGTGTGGGAGTGTCTGGCACCTTTGGGGTGTCTGCAATAATCAAAAGAAATCCATAAGGCAGGCTGGGGAGGGGCTCAATTTGTTGGATCCCGAATCCACATTTCTGGTCTTTCTTGGGATCCAACAGTATCCTGCTCTTAGGATTCGGTAATGTCCCACCCCCACCCCAGATACTGTTGCAGTTTTTATAGATGCCAGCTTCAGTGAGTCCCCAGTATTGACAATGACAATGCGAACTAACATGGGAGGAAGAGAAAGGTGCTGAGTCAACCCAGAGTTCAAGGTTGCTGCTTTCCTGGATCACTTGGAGAAATGCAGACAGAAATAAGGAAGCGGGGTGGAGAGTCCTTGGAGGTAAGATTGAAGGAGTAATGGGTTCAACTCAGTCAAATGCTCAGCCCAAATGTACCCTAGCGGTTGACGACCCCAGGGTCCAGGGCAGCAGAAAGACTGAGATGGAAGGGGTGACAAGCTTGAAAGCAGGGATTCATGAGGAACAGGAGGCAGCCTTCGTGTTGAGATTTGGCACTGGAGACAAAGAAACAGACTGATAATTGAAGAAGCAGAAGGATCAATTAAAAGTCTTGGCCAAGATAGGGAAGGCCTGTGTGTATTTCATAGGCGGAAAGCAAATATGTAGTGAAGAGATGCGTGCTTTGATATGAGGATCAGGATAATTATAGTGAAAACGCTGTAGAAGCGACAGGAAAGGAAGGAGACTGAGAACAGTTTGTCTTCGAACAAAAAAGCTCGAACTTCTCAAACTGAGCCTGGGTTCTTGTCATTTCTACTAAGTCACAATCATGTCCTAAATTTATTTGTATGGTGTGTGATTAAGTCCAAGTATGCTCACAGTAGCTCTCAAGTTCCCTCCACCATCATCACCACCACCACCACCATCATCATTGTGGTCCCACACATTGTGTTTCCTCGTGAGATGGAAATAAGAGAAGTGAAGGGGAAGAACTAACCTAGCGAGATAACCAGGCGGTCAGTGGGAGTGCTGTACTAACCTAGCAAGATAACCAGGCAGTCAGTGGGGGTGCTGTACTAACCTAGCAAGATAACCAGGCAGTCAGTGGGGGTGCTGTACTAACCTAGCGAGATAACCAGGCAGTCAGTGGGAGTGCTGTACTAACCTAGCGAGATAACCAGGCAGTCAGTGGGGGTGCTGTACTAACCTAGTGAGATAACCAGGCGGTCAGTGGGAGAGCTGTACTAACCTAGCGAGATAACCAGGCATTCAGTGGGGGTGCTGTACTAACCTAGTGAGATAACCAGGCAGTCAGTGGGAGTGCTGTACTAACCTAGCAAGATAACCAGGCAGTCAGTGGGGGTGCTGTACTAACCTAGCGAGATAACCAGGCAGTCAGTGGGAATGCTGTACTAACCTAGTGAGATAACCAGGCGGTCAGTGGGAGTGCTGTTGGTTATTGTGAAACCACTGCTCTTCTGCATAACTTCCTGACACTTCAAAGACTTCCGGACTGGAGGGCAGAGAGCTGAAGTAGAGGTCTGCTGCTTTGATATAACCCTTTAGTACTATTTGACTTTTTTACTAGAGTAGAAACTCTTTAACGACCTTCTCTGCCCTCTTCCGCATTACCTTTTCAGTGGTAATGAGAAGATAATTTCGATTTCATCTATCTTTTTATCTGAGGTCAGTGGCATGCTCCCTGCTCCTTGCCAGCAGGCTCTTCCTCAGCATGCTTCACACCCAAGGACAAATTGTCTGGCCACCTGACCAACCCCATGTCCAGATTCCTACCAGACAGCAGGTTTCCTGCAAAATGTTCTTTTAAAATTAAATGAAACAAAACAAAACATTTGTAAGAGAGTTTGCGTTAAAAAATCCTCCAAGTAAAATGCAAAAAGAATTGATTTCAACGTTGAGGTGATGATGTAGCCTTCAGTGACAAACTTGAGGTTGTTGGCTCAGAAGGGACAGGGTGACAATGAGGACTTGACCTCTTTCCTGGATCCAATCTATCTCTCTATACCACACAGACACTACACTGACACTATACAGATAGACAGAGATTCTCATAGTTTGTATGTGTTTGGCCCAGGAAGTGGCACTATTTGGAGGTGTGGCCTTGTTGGAGTAGCTGTGTCACTGTGGGCATGGGCTTTAAGACCCTACTCCTCGCTGTCTGGAATTCAGTATTCCACTAGCAGCCTTCAGATGAAGCTGTAGAACTCTCAGCTCATCCTGCACCATACCTGCCTGGACGCTGCCATGCTCCCACCTTGATGGCAATGGACTGAACCTCTGAACCTGTAAGTCAGGCCCAATTAAATGTTCTTATAAGAGTTGCACTTGAAAAAAAAAAAAGAGTTGCACTTGGGGGCTGGAGAGATGGCTCAGTGGTTAAGAGCACTGACTGCTCTTTTAGAGGTCCTGATTTCGATTCCCAGCAACCACATGGTGGCTCACAACCATCTGTAATGGGGATCTGATGCCCTCTTCTGGTGTGTCTGAAGACAGCTACAGTGTACTCACATACATAAATCTTTTTTTTTTTTTTTGGTTCTTTTTTTCGGAGCTGGGGACCGAACCCAGGGCCTTGCGCTTCCTAGGTAAGCGCTCTACCACTGAGCTAAATCCCCAGCCCCCACATAAATCTTAAAAAACAAAAGAGTTGCCTTGGTCATGGTGTCTGTTCACATCAGTAAAACCATAAAAAAAACTTAAGACACAGACACATACATACTCCCTGGTCTTTTTTTTGAGATAGGGTCTCATGCATTCTGGGCTGACCTCCAATTTGTTATGTATCTGAGGATGACCTTGCATTTCTGATTCTCTCGACTCCACTTCCCTATTACAGGCATGTGCCACCACGCCTTGTTTATGGAGTAATTGAGCACAAGTCTTCATGCAATCTAGGAAAGTACTCTCTTCCAAATGAGCTACATTCCCTAGCTTCAGCTATACCTTTAGTCCCTCATTCAGCTTTGAAAGAAGTCAACCCGTGGAGACTGGCGAGATGGTTTAATAGGTCAAAGCTGCCACACAAGCATGAGGACCTGAGTTCAAATCTCCAGCACCCATGTAAAAACTTGTGCATGCTTGAGTGGTAGTGGCATACGCATTTAATCCTGGCACTCAGGAGGCAGAGGCAGGCAGATCTAAGCAGGCAGATCTAAGTTCGAGAGCAGCCTTGTATATAGAGCAAATTCCTGCTCAGCAAAAAGCTGCAAAAAGAAACTCTATCCTGAAACAATGGCAAAAAGTTGTGCATGGCTGTGCATACATATAACAACTCCAGTGTGGGGATGGATACAGAGACAATCAGATCCTAGAAGCTGCTGGCCAGAGACCTACGGGAAGTTTCTAGTTTAGTAGAAGACCCTGTCTTAAAGGAATTAGGGTAGAGAGTGATAAAGGAAGACAATGTCCTTCTGTGGCTTTTGGATGCGTGTATCTAGGAACAGCACACACACACGTGTATACACAGGAAGTGGAAGAGAAAGAGAAGAGTAAGAAGAGGAAGGAGGAGTTGATGTCACTGTTATCCTACAGGAGGCTCCCACACAGCCTCTACTGTAGAATCTGCTGGTCTCTGAAGGACACTTTCCCACACTCATGGCCTGGTGGCTTCCCTTCTCTGCTACCTTGGGGCTGGCTCTCTGTCTCACTTTGCCCGACAGAGTGCGGAAGGGAACCAGTGCAGGTGCCAGGTCTAGTTTTTGAGACACCTGGCAGTTCTACTTCGTGCCCTCCGAGCCACAATGTAAGAAGTTCAGCTGCCCAGATGGAGAGGCCATGTGGAGTCAAGAGGCTCTGAGACTCCATGCAGAACATGCCCAGCCTTTCTGTAGCCCCAGTGGCCTTCATATGACTCTGGTTCCAGATGCCATCTAACTCTAACCTCATGAGAAACTCCAAATGAGACCAGCAGTATCACATAGCCAAGCACCATCAATTCACAGAACTAGAGGAAAATAATGACTGTTTTAAGCCATAAAAATCTGGAGTATTTGTGGTGCTGCAATAAATAGCTGAAATGTCATTCTGTATTTTAATTGCCTGATGGCTTTGTTTGCACTACTATGTTGTTTCCTCAGTGAGGGTAGGGGCCATATCCTTCTGTTTTTATAAATTATCTTTATTCTTGAGAATTTCATACATGTATACAGTGCAATATGATCATGTACTTATCCACTGCCCACTTCTCTCTCCAACTTCCCCTGTATCTTCCCAGCACATCTCCTTCTCAACTTCAAGTCTTCGTTTCCCTTTGATAGCCCGCAGGTAAATTAGTACTGCCCATATGTGCACGGATGTGGGCTGTCCCCGGCAGCCTAGGACAGCCCACCAGTGACCACATCCTCAAAAGAACAATCTTCCCTTTCCCAGCAGATATCAGCTGCCAATAGTTCCTCAAATAAGGGGTAGGGCCTGGAAAGCACCTCTCTCCACTCCATGGGAATTTTAGCTGTCTTGCCCTTGTGCAGGTAACCATACCTGCTCTGAGTTCCTGATGTGATAGTCACATTGTATCCTGAAGATAGCATTTCATAGCATCCCTCCCACCATCTGGCTCTCACATTCTTCTGCCTCCTCTTCCGACATCTTCCCTAAGCCTTGGGGGTTGGAAGGCGAGCGTTGAGGGCTGAGCACTCAGTCGATTCTCAGAACTTTGACCAGTTGTACATCTCTTCATTGACTGCTGCCCACTGTACAAACAAGCTGCTTTGTCTGCTCTGCGGTTGAGACTGGATCTCCTAGGCTGCCTATAGCTCATCGTTAGACTAGGTTGTCCTCAAACTCACGACAATCCTCCTACCTCAGCCTCCCAGCATCCTGAGTGCAACCACAGCGGGTCACATGCATTTTCTTCAAGTTGTTAAATACTCTGGGCATTACCTAGCACTGAATAAACTCTCGTGAACCTGATTAGTACAAATTAAAAATGCCTACAAAAATAAAGGCAACAATAAATGTCTACAATACTTCCATTGTGGGAACAGAATGGCTTGTATACACATCCCGAAAAGTGATTTACTTGGTACCTAGACAATAGGTTCTTAATGACAACAGCTGGTCTTTGTAGAAGGATTGAATCAACTTGACTTTGGGCCACAATCCAAGTGCAGAGAGTGAGGACAGAAGAACAAAGTGGCTGATGGCTCAAGGCAAAAGTCAGGAGTTGCTCCAACAGCGTTGCTGTGGGTTGCACTGAGCAAGTGAATGGATGTGAGGAGTCCAGCAACCTCCACACAACTCACATCAAGCAGTCTCTTGATGTTCCCAAGAGTGTGAGGGAAAAAATAACGTTCCTTCTTTCCCCCTGGAGCATGGGAAACCCACCAGCGACCACATCCTCAAAAATACAACAATCTTCCCTCTCCCAGCACAGATCAACTGCCAACATTTCCTCAAATAAGGGATGGGGCCTGGAGAGCACCTCTCTCAGCTGTATCAGGATTTTAGCTTGCTTGATCTTGGGCAGGCAGCCACAGCTGCTGAGTTCATGGATGTACAGCTATGTCATGTGAAGCCTTCTAGACCATGTCAGACTAATTATCTGACTTGCCTTGAACTCTCGACCCACCTGCTTCAGTTGTTCAAGGGTTAGGACTACCGGTTTTGTGTCACTACCCCTGGACTTGATACCATTTTGTAAATGGGGGCAGACACATTATTCTCCCTTTCAGACTTCTTCAACTAACTTCACACAGGCTGGGGCCTAAATGGAAGTATGTAGAATGAACATAGTTTTGCTCACATCAGTAATTCTACGATTAGGGTCTGGTTCTTCTGGCAGTGTGCAGCTAAGGGACACTGTGTAAACATATTTTGTGGGCTGACGGTCTTGGTTAAGTCCCGTGTGGGACATAAAATGGGAAGATGCTACCCCTGCCCTGAGGGAGAGAACTGGGGAGACTACACTTACACAGATGAGATAATTAAATAGCAGGACAACATATAATTACTGCTAAACTGTGTAGTAAAATTAAGTGCTACAGGGATTGGGAAAAGCAGAGAAGTGAGGCTCCAGCACTTGGGGAGTCTTCATTGCAGACCCGAGATCTGGCTGAGCCTTGCGGAAGGAAGCCAACTAGAGACAGGCTGGGAGGAAGAAGAGCACAGAAGTCTCAGGAGAACAGAGCCAAGCCAGCACATTTGTGGGTTTATTTCAGGCAGCACATGAACTACGAAAGGTGTCCCAATTCCCCAAGCAAGAATGTTTCCGAATAGTTCCCCACATTCAGGTTCCTGGACACTCATTAGGCTTTCTCTGCTTGTAATGCCTCTCCCCTTCTCCTGATAAACTTGTGTTTAAAGACCCAACTCAAATGCAAACCACACGTCTGAATCCTTCCACCATACATTCTCCCCACCCCCACTGCTCATGCTTCTATTAAGACGCTATTTACAGTTCCCTGCTCATCCCCTCCACTACTATAATTAATACTAATTTATATTTCTTGAGTACTTTCTATGCTTCAGGACCTCTGTAGACATTTATGTTGTGTTGACTCTCAGCTGCATAAGGTATTGTTTTCCCTACTTTTCAGATAACAGGCTGAGTGTGCTTTAAGAACCCGGCAATGCCAACAGAGCTAGGACATCAGAAATCGGGTAATTGCGGGACTAGTGCCCATTTGCTTTTTGTCAGTGCTGGAGATTGAACTTGGTCTTCTGAAGGATTGGCCTGGCCTCTGACAATGAGCTCTGACTTCATCCCTACAACTCTGTTCTCTCTTTTTGAGACAGGATCTCACTATAAACCTCAGAATTGCCTGGACTCATTATGCCTTGAAACTGAGATCCTCCTACCTCAGCCTCCCTACAACTAGAACTATAAGCCTATACCCGATTCCATTCTTTTTTTTTCCCCCTTGAGATCTCATGTAGCCCAGGCTGGCCAGGAACTATATAGCTGAGGACAGCCTTGAACTCATAATCCTCCTACCTCCACTTCCAAAGCCTTATGTCACCACATCCTACTTCAGTCTACTCTTAATGTACTGGAGCCATATATTTTTGGAGACCACAAATGCTGTTTATCAATCTGTCCTCTCCTAGCCTGGAACGGTGGCTGACATATGGCTTGAGAGTGTTTTAAAGATAAACACAACTTTCACACCACATGCCTGGGTCTAAGACTAGGTACAGCCAGTACTCCTTTATCCCAGACACTCCCTCCCACCTAAAAGTCACACACTCCGGGGGAAGGAGAGAGGAACTCTGAACACCTTTCATTTTTTTCACGGGACTCCAGAGTGCCGAAAGTGGAACCAGTTTACAAAAACTTAACTTTGACTGAAACTGAACTGGCAGCTCAGACTGACGAAGGCCTGTGAATCCTTAGGTGGTTTGAAAAGAGCAGCCACTCAAAAAAGCCTCAGGAACAAGGAGTCAAGATTACTCCAGACCCTATCCTTTCACAGAGGCCCAGGCAACAGAACATGAGCAGTAAGGGAAGGAAATAGCCCTACACTGTTAGCTTCAGCAGGCTGAGTTCTCCTAATTTTTTAGGGGCTTTGACTCAGGCCAAACCAGAATTCCTGGTTTAAAGGATTAAAAAGAATTTCAGGACTAACCACTCTGAAGAGCTGGAGATTTTACTAAAGATATCTTTAACATAGGTAACTCTAGGCATAGAAGACGCTAAGGAAAACAAAAACAATACATACCAGCGTGTCAATACGGACTCCTCGAGAGCTGCCATGTTAGCTAGATACCTCTTTAGTGGTTAAGTTACATCGCAAAAGGTTGCTAAGAACCACTCCACTCCTCTCATTGTTAAGTGAATGTATAAGGTGGTTTGTAGGTTGGAATTACAATGCGATAAAGTAAAACCAGGCGCCACAAAGGTTGCACAAAGGGTTTAGTACATGTCCTTTACCTGTAAACTGGGTTTCTGGTGAGATTCCTAAAGAAACAATAGTTTATGGCCTTAAACAACTATTAAGTGCGCTGGAATTCTGGCCCGGCCGCTGGCGAGGATTTCCTTTGCCTACAGCCTAAATGTAAAGAGACAAAACCGGACCAGAGCTAGAACTTGGGGGGCAAAACTGCTCTGAGAACTTCGGTCCACCAACCGGCCACCATTCGGATCCGCGCTCCCTCGCGGCTCCTGCAATGGCGATAGAGGACAAAATCTCGGCCCTGGCCCCGCTTCAAGTCCTTGTAGCTCTCACCTAGCCAGCGCCAAGCCCGCCCCATCCGCTACTTCCTTCCTAGAGCGTCATCCTTCCGGCAGGGCTCCTTGCTGATTGGCTGGCTGGGGACTCGGCCGCTAGGGACTGCGCAGTATCAACTCTGGTCCCTGTCCTGTCCTTCGGACCTCGATCCCTTGGCTGCAAGCTCTATGGTGCTGCTACGACATGTGGCGCCTGACAGGGATCCTGGGGCGAGGTAGGGGCTGTCTGCAAGGCGAGTTTCAGCAGGCGATGGACTTGTAACTGCAGTGCGCCGCGATCCGCGGGAAGACCGCCATAGCGGCAGTGGGTAGAGTTAGATCTGGGGAGGGCGGGACATAGGGAGCGAGGCTCTATTCAGGCATCCGGAGCCTTTGGAATTTGAGACGTGGTAGGACAAAGTGGGAAGAAGGTGGAGCTTAGATCCAAGGAGATGGGTGGAGCTCTGAAAGGGAGGAGTCAATGAAAGAAAGCCAATGGTAAGAGGAGGAATTTAAAGACACGTGCTCAGTAGAGTGAGACATTGTATGGTTCTAGAACAGAAGTAGCCTCTTGCATCAGAACTCCAGGAGGATTTTTTCAAAATAAACATGCTACATCCTTAAGGGTCTTGCTTTATTATTTCTGGGATGGTGATACCGTGGGATCCCTACTACGCTAAAGAGTTCTGTCTGTACCCTTGTTTAAGAACTACTTCAAGGGCTAGAGGAGCAGGCTCAGTGGTACAGAACTTGCCTAGCGTCTTGAAAGCCTTGGGTTCCATCTCCAGTAAATAATCACACAGACAATAGTGATTACGGGGCTCTCAGGATAAGGTGTTCTCAAGGGTTGGAGGGAAGATTGTAGATACCCTCCTCACTTCAATCCATCCCTGATGGTATGACTGTCCCTTGTCCCCACAGCTCTTCCTCGCCTGCTGGGACCAGGCTTCCGAGGGATAACACCCAAACCCACCAGTTCAGATGGGCCTCAGACAACCTCCACTACCCTGCCACTCCCTAGGGTCAACTTTGACAGGTAAGAGACTGACATTCTGTCATGTGTGGCCTTCTATTCCCAGTGTGTACAGAACTTAATAGTCTCTAATTGCACCTTCTAGATCAGGCTCCCATGGTTCAAAGAGGAACAGGGACCCAAAGTGCTGTGGATGGAAAGAGGCCTTCCACTGGATGTCTGCTCATGTCTCCCCAAACACTCTGCGGGATGCCGTCTCCTGGGTAAGGCTTCCCCACCCTGTCCTGGGAATGCTCTTGCATGGGGGAACATCCAAGTCTAGAAACAAGGCTAATATGTATTCATATGGTGAGGCCTGTGACCCTGAGCATGTTCATGGAAACATTGTCATTCCTCCAGCCTCTGCTGTGCACTTATTCTTCTCCATTTGACAGACAGTTACTAACACTTCTGGGCTAAGCACTTGGGACAGAGTAGAGAACAAGGAAAATATAATTCTCTCCTTTGTGGAGGTTAGTGCAAATGATAAGTATCTGATAGATAGCATGGCTTACCAACATGAACTGTTATCCACACATTATCTTGTTTGATATTAAAAAAAAACATGCAAGGGAGATTTAACCTTCATTCCATACAGGAGGACAATCAGGCTTTGGAATGTTAGTAATATATCTGAGGTCACATGACTCTTAAGTGGTAGAACCAGATTTTACCCGACTGACATTCAAGCTGAACCACATGGCCACCTCACCGAGTCTATCTTGTAGAATCACCTAATTCAGAGTCTGATGCATATTGCTGCTTGATAAATATTTGTTGAACTTGATCTTTAAGGTTGGGAATGCATCAACAACATTAAGTCTCGTGCTGGGCAGTAGTGGTGAATGGCTTTATTCCCAGCACTCAGGAGGCAGAAGCAGAAGCAGATGGATCTCTGAGTTCGAAGCCAGCCTGGTCTACAAAGTAGGTGCCAGGACAGCCAGGATTACACAGGGAAACCCTGTCTCGAGAAAACAAAACAAAAAATCATTTAGTCTCATAGGGCAGAATCTTGACCCTGCAGGCAGTGTTCCACGTGGGGATTCTAGCTATAAGATATTCAGAGTGGATCACATATCATTCTCAGGTCTTCTGCATCCCAACCTGGTACTACATGCTGTTTACCTTGGGCAAAAGACTTGATCACTCTGAGCCTCAATTTTTTTTAAACCTGCCATTTGGTGTCATTAGCAGAGCTGAATATGGAGTGTCTCTGTGATACAAACATAGCTCTCTGGGTTTCTGTGGACTGGAAGCAGAGTATATCATAGAGAAGGGAGTATTTTTTCATTGTGTCAAAGATCTGAGCTCTAGGTCGGTACCACACTGATTCCATTAGGGAACTAAGCCTGTTGTAGCCTACCAGCCAGCTCTCTAGGTTGTCATCTCTAGGTTCTTCTGTCACCACTGCCCACGTGGAAGGGCCTGTGCACAAACTGTTTCCCACACCGTGTATCCGTCACCTTATCTTCCTAATGGTGGAGCCTTGTTTTTCTTCCTTCTGGCTGCAGCTCACTCATCAGCCTCATGGGAACACTTCAGATCACCCTCCTCAGGCTCTGTGCAGCCCTCTGGTTGGCTTTCTTCTAGGTGTTTAGCATAATTGGTTGGTTATTGCATTTGTTTCTCTGTGAGTTTGGGTTTTGTCTTTTTCAACAAAAGCTACAAATGACATGCATTGTATGTCATATACATCTACGGCATAGATACAGACAGATTCTGCCTTTATCTGCTATGGTGCATAGTTCCTGCAGCAATGAAGAAGTATTGGGGTGTCTCCAGCACAGCACAGGAAGATGGGGTGAACAAGCAGCCCTGGGGATAGAATCAAGCCCAGCTCTTCTGTGTGACCTTTTCAAACTTCCCCTTGTACATGTGTGCTCTTAGGGCTTGGTTGGGTGCTCTGACTTGTCCCTAGATTTTAGGCTAAGCTCCAGCTTACCATAGCCTCTCTGTTCCTGCCTACAGCCTTTTATTCTGTCACTCGCTGGCGTATGCATTCAGCATGCATTTCTTATCGGCATCTACTTTTGCTTAACACTGCCCTGGGCTTTAGGGATACCAGAATGTTCATGGTCCATGGGCCTGCCTCTGTCTTGCTTATAAACTAAACAGGAGTTACAGACCCTAAGTGAATAATTGAGAAGGACTACAGAACACCAAAGGCCAGGCTCACATGCCATGAAAGTACACGGTGTGGAGCTGCCCCTGTTAGTCAAGAGAGGCTACCGGGCAATTGATAAATGACCGTTGGGGGCCGTGTCCCTGATGGACTGCTTTCTTTTCAGGGCACTCTGGCCGTGCTGGCCTTGCACCTGGCGAGGCAGATTCACTTCCATGCACCTCTGGTAGCAGGACCTCAGTCAGCTGAACGCTGCTCTTGGCACAGTCCCCTGTACCGCTTCCTCTCCTCTTCCTGGTGGCACCCGCACTCCTGTGAGTTCTTGGTCCTCAAGGGGCAACGGAGGGAGGCTGGGAGTTTTCTTTGGGCCAGGAAGTATCTCTGGCTACACCTCAGGAAGAGGGCCATCAGCGGCTCCTTACATTTCCTATCTAAAGTCAGAGGAAGAGGAGTGGGAAAATGCTATCCGCACTGGGTGTGGGCCATGCCGCCCCTAAGTGTTCTTCAGTGTCCTTCTGTCACCTCCTAGAGAGGAAGCCCCAAGGTCTAGGCTACTTTAGACCCTGGGTGTGGCTTCCTTCCCAATCCTCAACAAGTTAGGTTCAGTTCTACGGTCACTCATCAGTAACTCCATCTACTGAATATGTATTTTGGATTGTGTTCAAAAAGCCTATAACCTCATGATTATGGCTCTGGAGTTAGCTTGAAAGGGTTCAAATCCCACAATTACTATTTACTAACTACTCTTATGTCCCTGAAGAAATCAATTTTAATCTTCCCGTACCTCAGTTTCTATGGCTAGCCGTGCCTAGCACATAGTATACACTTGGTTATTGTTGGTTAGAGTATAAGTTCTTGTCCTATATAGCAGACAGTGTGTTAGCATTAAGCAGAGAGCTGGATACTAGTCTACAGATAGTGAATGAGGTAGGTACTCCCTGACACTGCGGGAATTCAAGTGATTTGTGCTTAGGATGGGACGTCACCATACAGATCCCTGTAAAGGAAGGCCAGACAAAGTAGAAAAGGAAGAGTAGAAAGGAGTTCCACAATTCTTCTGGCCTCCCAGATCTCAGAGAGACTGACTGGCAAGTGCCCCCTGCTTCCCAAGAACTGATCCCTTTCTCATGTGACATCTTGCTGGCTCTCTCCAGCACTTCGGAGGCATGTTCTTCCCAGTCCTGACTGCCCAGCTCCCAGGAACACTGGCCTGAGGGAACCAAGACTGGGCCAGGAAGAACCCTCAGCTCGATCCCAGGGCCTTCCTTCAGATAGCTCCCTGAAACCTGGCCTTCTGAACCTACCTGAAGAAGGTATGACCTCACCTAATATCTACAGGTGGGGGAGGGGCTGGCAGATGGCCCTTTGTTACTCACTATACCCAGGTAACCAGTTGTCATTCCTTTGAGGCCTCTTGCTTTCTGGGGTACCTGAGAGTTACTGGACATAGACAGGGCAGACAGGGAGACGTCACACCTTCTCTCTGACCATGGGGTGTTGGCCTTTCCCTTGCAGAGCCCGGTGACTTTGGCTTCCTGAATGCTAGCAGGGACTTCACATCCCAGGCAAAGGCAGCTGAGGCCGGCCCCCCTGGAGGAAAAAATGTATGGTCCAGGTTTGGAACCCTAGATACCCACTGCACTCTTGGGGCCAGTGGAGATCCAAGTGGATCACACCTTGACGCCGTTTTCTCTTTCTTCTCTAGGAGCAAGATAAGCCCAAGGCTCTTCCTCTGGAGGAGGCTGTGACTTCCATCCAGCAACTCTTTCAGCTCAGCGTTGCCATTGCTTTCAACTTCCTGGGTACCTGGTTCCCTAGCCTAAGGAAACAGCATAGGGTGGGTGGGGTGCAGTCAGAGTAGAGAATGGTTTAAACGAGGGGTTTATCTTCTCTTGGGTAGGTAGACCAGATGTGGCATGGTGGTTCAGCGGAGTCTGGGACCCATCCCTGCTCATAAAGGTTCAGCCAATCTAAAACTAGCTCTCGTCCTGAGTCCTGGTCAGCTGGGAAGAAGGACACAGTATGCTAGAGGACTAGTCCTTTCCTCTAAGGGCATGACCTTGAAAGTACCCTTTATGGAGGTACATAAACCACAAGGTAGACTTATAGGCCATCTGTTACAGAGGAGGCTGAGAAATGTCTTCAGTCAGACGGCCATGTGCTTCCTTGGAAATTCTGTCCTGTGTAGGCAGGAGAAAATAATTGTAGAGGACACCCAGCCTTCTCTGCCATGCTTAGAAAAGAGCAGGCTCCTGCATTTGCAGCAGGCCCCGGTGCAGAATGGGAACAAACCCTGATTAAGTCTAGGAGCTCCGCATGACTCAGCAGTTTGTCCTGGTTCTCTGGTAACTTGGCTCATGTCTCTACCATCTAAGGTGAATTCCCAGCAGCAGCTGATGGGGTCCAGTAGTTGAGGCTCAGTTAGAGAATATTTACTGGCTGTACACCATTATCTTTATTCTCATGATGTTGACCTGTGAATTGAAGGATAATAAATAGTAAACTGGACAGGTATCATGGTGTACAGTTTCAATCCCAACACTGGAGGCAGAGACAAGAAGATCCTTTGAATTTGAGGCCAGCCTGGTCTGTGTAGTATATGCCAGGACAGACAAGGCTACATAATGAGGCTCTGGGTCAAAAAGGAAAAACAGTAATCTGGCAAATAAAACGAATTTCAGATGATAAATGTTTTGAAGAAATCGAATAAGGGGATGTTTTTGCAACTTGGGTAAGGAGTGACTTTTCATGTTGAAATATGCTGGAAGGGAGACCCTTGAGCTAACCCCGGCTGACGAAGGCAAGCTACTTTTGTTCCCATCTGGAGAAAGCTTTCCAGCAGAGGGGAAAGTGAGAGCAAAGGTCCTGAGGCAGCCTCAGGTTGTACTTGTCAAAGGGTAAAAGAGAGGCAAGCATGGCTGGAAGTTAGCGAACACAGAAAGGGTAGGCGGATGACGTCACAGAAGCAAGCGGGCAGGAGCGAGATCACGTCAGGTTTTCTGAACCCAGGAAGAGATTGTAAGTGAGACAGGAAGCCACTGAAGCATGAAGAAGGATGGTCATGTGACCCGTGTGGCTGTTTACAGAGCAACATGGATTGATGCCAGCCAGGCAGGAAGACCGTGCTGAGAACTAAGCAAGATTTGATGAGGGCTTAGCCACGGCTAGGGGAAGCAGAGACCAGAGGAGTAAAGGAATCCAGGTTACTGGTGAACAGGTGGCCTCTTCTGCCCCTTGTGTCTCCTTCCCAAGGACATGGGATCCGTGAACTCTAGACAGGGAGGGAAGTGACTTTAACTCTGCTTGCTGAAGGAATGAGATCTGGAGGGGCAGGTTCTTCTCAGAACCCTTGTGCCCGTTCCTCCATTCACATATTCATTTATTCAGCAAGTGCTGAGCCCTGTGGTGGAGCACAAAGGCAGCACAAGCTATAATCATATTTTGCATTTATGTAGAATTTTCATCCCATGCGAAATTACTTCTCCAGTCTTGTTCTGCCTGCCTCGAGGATTTTACAGTATAATTGAAGAGACAGGGCTTATTCTTTTGTAACAGCTGCGTCTGTAGACAAAGGTTTGGTATATTAGGAAAGTGCTAAAAAGAGTTTAAAACCCGGAGTGTGGTCTGAAGGTTCTAGAACAGAAGCGACGGGAGGCCTGGCAACAGAATCAGAACACAGGGTCTCAGGCAGGAGTCAGTTTGAGCAAAGATGAGAACTGGCAAAGTTGAGTCCTGGCTTTTTCCATGATGCCTGGGCAAAGGGCCCTGACTCATTCTCTGGGATCTCTTGACCTACTGAGCCTGGGGGACAGGAGTCAAGGATGTTCCTGAGACCCAGGGGCCAGCCCTTGATAGTGTTTCAAGGTCACCGCTGTCAGAACTACTTAGGATTCTTTCCTGTCTGTGAGAATCTTGTCACCCTGATTAAGATTCTTACCCCTGACAACGTCTCATTGGTGGAGACGAGCACAGGCATATTGATGGACAGCCTCAATATGGAGGAGGGGGAGGGGTTCTTCCCAAAAGGCAGTCAGAACTTTGGCCACATAAGCAAACAGAGCCACCAGTCTCTGGCACCAAGCCCCTGACCTCTAACCTCCCACCCCCACCCCACCCCAGTGAACCAACTGGAAAAGTAAATGTTGCACACTTGAAAGAGGGATTCTGGGAGGAGATGAGCAGCCGTCAGGGTGTGGTTAACGATGTAGAAACACAGTTTGGTGGGAACCGTGTTTGTGCTCCATGCTTTCCTACAGGGACAGAGAACATAAAGACAGGGGACTACACAGCAGCCTTCTCCTACTTCCAGAAAGCCGCAGACCGTGGCTACAGCAAAGCACAGTACAATGTGGGCTTGTGCCTCGAGCATGGCAGAGGCACCTCCAGGGACCTCAGCAAGGTACCGTTTCATCCCCAACCCAGCGAGCTCAAAAACTGAGCAGTAAGCAGAAGGGTAGTTCTACTTCTCTTCCTGGCTCTGTTGGAGCCCTGCTGTGATTCCAAAGTAAGATATTCCTAACTTACAGACATGTACTCAGAACCCAGGGGGCGCAGACATTTTGCCCTTCTTTGCAACTGTATGCTCAGAGCCTAGATTTGTGCCCTGATGGAAGAAAGTAATTTTAAGATAGAAAGACAGGTATACAAGGGTGTCATATGTGAAATATTTCGTTGACCTGTATGTGAAAGGAAGGGGGAGAATCACATTAATGTTCTTTTATGTCTGTGGTACCATAGTAATGATATATCAGACCTAAATCGACAGGCAAAAACATTCAAAGTATACTGTTATGTCTCCTTCACTGTATGAGTGTATATTCATACATAAACATATAGGGGCTGCAGAGATAGCTGAGCACTTAAGCCGACTAGCTGCTCTTTCAGAAGACCTGGGTTCAATTCCCAGCACCTACGTGGTGGCTCACAACCATCTGTAACTCCAATTCCAGGAGATCTGACATCCTCTTTGGCCTCCACAGGCACTGTACAAACGTGGTGTACACACTCCCATGCACACAAAATAAAAACAATTATATATTATATATTTTTATATATACCTGCAATGTATATAGACATGTATACAACCATACATGTGTAATTTTCCACATAGTGTGCAATGTATATAACTTATCCATGGGAAAAACTTGGAAGCCTATACCCTATTAATTTTAATAAAGAATATCTTAATTGATGTGGTAACACATACCTATAATTCCACCACTCTGGAGGCTGAGGCAGGAGAATTTCCACATATTTGAGGCCAATCCGAGCTCTATAGACAGTGACAGGGCTGTTTTATAGAACTCTTGATATAAAACTCTATATCAACCCCCTCTCAAAAAAGCAGCAGATCAGAAACACCAGCAAAAGCCTAATGCTCTTTAGAATGCAGGATATATTGGGGTTTCACTATTGTATTTTAGGTTTCTGTTTTTAAGTTTTGACTTTCCAGCATTTACCTGACTAATATATAATGATTATGTATTTATTTGAATGATTTTTAAAATTTCAAGGAAAGAGGCAAGTCATCTGCAGTCTGGTTCTCTCTCCTGTTGCCCCAGGCTATCCTCTTTTACCACCTGGCTGCTGTCCAGGGCCACAGCCTGGCTCAGTACCGCTATGCCAGGTGCCTGTTGCAAAGTCCAGGCTCTGTGTCAGACCCCGAGCAACAGAGGGCTGTCTCTCTACTGAGGCAGGCTGCAGACTCTGGCTTGACAGAGGTGAGTGCCGGTGCTGGGATCCGTCTAAGTGAGGTATCAGAGCCTGAAAGTGACCAAGATGCTTTGTCATTCCTCCCCAACAGGCCCAGGCTTTCCTTGGGGTACTGTTTACCAAGGAACCACACCTGGATGAACAGAGAGCTGTAAAATACCTTTGGCTGGCAGCCAGCAACGGGGTACGTATGAGGTCTCTGGTCTGTGCATGTTGGGGAGCAAGTCTGATAAGAAAAGGGATTTGGAAACTGGTTCTGAGCTCTGGGGTATGGTATGTTTTCTAGGAGCCTTTGGGCTGATTGAATAATCCTATCAATAATACTGATCAATAATGTCATGGCTTCCTCTGCTCCACTGTGTGACCTTAGACAGGGCCACTGGGGCGCTGAGGTTAAAGGTGGAGACTGCTCATCTGAGGTGGGAATGCTTGCTCTCCTTTGGAGTGTGGCATAGCAGGCTCCTCTACGAGCCACCGGGCCTGTTGCTACACATGCACCACACATCGGGCCGTCCATCACTTCTTGATTCAAACCTGCTTCATCGCCTTTAAAACAAGCACAAAATGCCCACCTTCTTCACCGTCTGCTATCTGCCACCTCATGGAGAGATGCCTGGAAGCTATGCCTGAGACTAGCTGTCATGGTGGGACGTCAGATACAAATGGAGAGAGGGCTACCTAGTTGTCTGCCCTGGGTGCTGACATTCAAGGGGCATCACCCAGTTTATTCCATGGGTGTTGGTTCCATGGGATGTTGATGAGGAATGCCAGGGGACTGACTGCTTGGATTTCAGGAGCACCAAGTGAAGACAGTTGTTTCAGTGTAGACAGTCTCAGAGATTTTTAATCACTGAAGCGCCAAGGTGATCGGCGGTTTGATGGATCCCTCCAGTATATGGGATCAGTACGCATGTTCAGAAGAGCATAGACAAGTCAGCAGTCATGGATTGGAGCTCACAGTGTGCACAATGTCATTTTCCTGCATAGGGTATCACTGCTTCTCTTTGAAAAATATGGTTAGAGCTCTAGTGAGGGGGAGAGCTCAGTGTTGTGCATAGCCAAAGGGGAGTATGATGCTAGTGGCAATGACCTAAGCCTTTATCATGCAGTGACAACCTAAACTGGCAGTGCTTCTGTCACCTTGTTCTATAGGTAAGGAAACTTAGGCACCTAATACCTACTCATTCTGTCTCAAAGAGGAGCATCATGTCATCGAGGAGAGAGAGCCAGAGCCACAGGCAGGGGGCAAAGCCTCTGACAAGGACATGCTCGTGTTGTGGTTTCTGTTTTGCAGTCCTCTCAGGCTAAGTCAGGGAGTCAGACCTGGCTTCGAGAAACCTGCCTGCAGGCTAGCCTGCTGGCCACTTTCCTGTCCATCAAGGGCTGAACCCTTCTGCAGGCTTTTTCATCCATTTCCTGCAAGAGAAGCCTTCACACTGACTGGGTGGAATCTCCCTGGGCAGAGGAACCTAACTCCTTTGGCAAGCACTGGGCCTCGACATTACATGGTCAAGGAGCTTGGAGTCTGGCAGGCTACGTGCATGAAGGCCCAACATGCCCCCTGACTCCACCTTCCTCCTGACTGAGCATTACAGTTCTTCAGTTTGTCTGTCTTCTCCTTTAGGACTCTCAGAGCAGATTCCACTTGGGAATTTGCTATGAGAAGGGCCTTGGCGTACAGAGGAATCTGGGAGAGGCTGTGAAGTGCTACCAGAAGTCAGCCGCTATGGGGAACGAACCCGCCCAGGAGAGGCTTCGGACCCTCTTTAATGTGGAAGCAGCAGGTAATACGAGTCAAGGCCTGGTTCCTTCCATGCCTAGTGCCTTGTGACAAAAGAGGGTATTAGCCCCAGGTCTCCCTGTCAGTCCTGGCCCTAGCAGTAGTTCGAAGCTCAGCTTTGCGAGTGAAGCAAACATGTGTCTTAACCTCTGCTGACACTGAACTAGAACTCCATGCCTTGCAGCCTTAGTCTCTTCCCTAACAATCACAAGTTATCAACACCTTAGCTTGTTGTAAGCACTACATTTCAAGGGAAATAAAGGGCTTAGCATAACCAGTCATGGTGCTGCCTGCCAGGAGTGACAACATTAGGGATACTGAGGCACATATTCCCAGGCAGGATGGGTAACAGCGAGAAACTGCTTTAGGAAAAAATCATAGCAGAGTATAGCACACAGTAAGTGTTTAGTAAACTAGGAAATGATGGTTGCTGTCAGGATTTTCTAAGAGAGCCACTTGAGGCTGGCTGAGCCACCTTTCTAAGGCAGTGAAAACCCTACTCACGTCTGAGTTACAGGGGCTGGGCCCCATTAGAAATTCCAGGGGAAGGAGCCAGAGAGATGGCTCAGTGGTTAAGATCATTGTCTTCTCTTCCAGAGGTCCTGAGTTCAATTCCCAGCAACCACATGGTGGCTCGTAACCATCTGTGACATGATCTGGCGCCCTCTTCTGGCCTGCAGGCATACATGCAGGCAGGACGCTGGATACATGATAAATAAATAAATCTTAAAAAAAAGAAAGAACAGAAATTTGAGGGGAGCCAGGTCCTTTAAGAAGACCCCGCCCTACAGGCAAGGTGGGTTACACCTTTAATCCCACCACTAGAGGCAGAGTCGGGCTCATCGCGGAGTTTGAGGCCAGTATGGTCTAAATAGTGAGTTCTAGGTCAGGCAGTATTATGTAGAGACCTCGCTGCAATCAAACAAACAGGCCCAGCCCCCCCCCCCCAGGACTGATGATTAAGCTTTGCTGTCACCTCTTTTTGTTGCCTCAGGGCCCAGCCACCTGGCTACAGGACTGAAGTCTTTCTCCAGCCCCTCCCTCTGTAGCCTGAACACCTTGTTGGCTGGCGCCTCAGGCCTCCCTCATGCCTCAAGCACTGGAAACCTAGGCCTCCTCTGCAGAAGTGGCCATCTTGGAACCAGCCATGGAGCCCCCAGCAGGGCTATGCCATCCTTGGAAAGGAGTCTCGTAAGACTGGGTTTTGGCTAAGGTGAGATTAAATGCAGCCCTGGCTGTGCCTGGTGGGCTAGGAAGAGGGTGACTGGAGGTTGGGTGGCAGAGATCTGCTGTTAGTATCAACCTAGGGTCGCGATTCCGACTGGTACTCAGGCGCCCACCCAGTTCAAGTGCATGGCTAATTGGTGACTTTGGCTTTTTCTCCACTTGAGCCTTGGGCCTCCTCTCACGTAACCTCAAATGCAGCAAAAATATTCAGTCAGTAACCCCAGGCACCCCCCCCTTCTGTTTTTGAAGCTAACTTCTGTTCTTGAGCTTCTGTTTCCTCACCCTTAGACCATACCATAGTTTGCCAACAACCCTGGGTGTGTGCTTGCCCCTAACAGTTTACATGATGCATGTAATCAAGAGGCTTTGCTCTAGTAACATGTTTAATATACAATGGCAGAAGTACCGAGATGTTTCCATGAGTGGCCGAAGCTCGGGAAATCCTGACAGTGCCAGTCTTCTCGCCTTGTTCATCCCCAATGAGCTCACGATCATTTTTGTCTTTGATGTGGAAAAGAGAAGTTACCTGAGTGCTTGCTTGTGTCTGCTTGGCCTTTTTTCAGACCTCATCCTTAGGAATGAGAGTTCTCAGAGACAGCACAATTTGAGTCCCAAAGAAGAGGCAAGTTAGCTACTTACCCTCCCGGAAACCATCAGCACCTCCCAGCTCCATAAAGAAGAGGAAGGTGTGAGAAGAGCCAGAGGGCTGTGCCACCTGGAGGGGATGACCGGATTTCCACCATGCTTCCTCAGTTGTAGACTGAGGGCTCCTGCCTTAAAGATTGAGGTGCAACCATTTCCCTGCAGAAAGACCCTTAATCCTTGCTTAGGTTCCCAAAGACAGACTGGTGCCTGCAGTTCCACGGCCTTAAGAATCACCAGGCTGCTGGTGTGGTGACACACGCCCAATCCCAGCACTCAGGAGGCAGAGGGGCAGGCAGATGTCTATGAATTCAAGGCCAGCCTGGTCTACAAAGTGAGTTCCAGGACAGCCAAGGCTGTAATCACAGAGAAACCCTGTCTCAAATCACCACCACCACCACCACCACCATATAAAACAAAAAGAACAAAACAAAAAAAGAAGAAGAGGAGGAGGAAGAGGAGGAGGAAGAGGAATTACCAGGTCAAGATGAGGATCAAAACTGACATCATGACTCCGGCCCAGACTTCTGGTCTACCAGTCCACACTGCCATGTTATTTGAAAACATTATCTATTGTCACCCTGTAGAACAGTGGAGATTAGGCACCTGGAGTCTTGGAGCCAGAGGGTGGAGACCATGAGTCCTTTTTAGGAAAGGTCAGGTAGGGATATATAAGTGTTTAATAAAACAGATGGTGGATTACCTCTCGGTCTTGCCCTTGAGTGTGTTGGAGAGAGCCAGGGAGATGGGCAGGGGGAAGCAGGGCTGAGGCTCCATCCTCATCTCTAAACTCTCCATTAACCAATTTAAAGGGTCTTAAAAGCTCTCCAAGAGAGAGACTGAGACAAAAATGACTTCAGAGTCAACGCTAATGACTCCAATTACTGAATTTGTGAATAGCTGTTCCCCAGCTTCTGGAAATTAGCCCAAGTTCAATAGCAGAAATGTGGTTGTGGGTAGTGAGTGGGAGGGACTGAGGACCAGCACTGCCCCTTCCTCCCCCGGCTGCTGTTTCCTCGCCTGGCCAGCATGCTCAGTTCAAAGATGGCTTTGGGAGGGAAAGTATTTCTTTCTGCTGCCTACCTCGACCTCTCTCAACTTCTGTGAGGTCTTAAACACCTCCTTTTGCCCAAGGCTCCACTGCCTCCCCTGCATCCTTGCCGTATACACTCTCCTCACCCACATTGGACACCTTACATGCTACCTTCCTCAGACCATGCTCCTTAGACATGGGTACCTGGTCATGTCCCAACACTCAGAGCAGCGTCCCATGCAAGGCGAAGGCTCTGTGTTCAGAGTCTGAAGCCCTGCAATACACTAACCTCTGTGGCAAAAATACATCATAAATAGAAAGGTTTTTGTGGTCAGATGAGTTTGGGAAGCATTGCCCTAGACGGCCTCTTTTTATAGACTCACAGTACACAACGGCATAGGCAGTTCCAAGAAGCCCTGCAACAGGATGGAGGTTCCTCAGTGAGACAACAGAGCCTTCCTGGGTGTCCTGAGAAGTGTCAACACCAGTACTCCCAGGAGTCTCACTAAGCCATATGAGGTCATCTGGGTCCCCTGAGCTCTGCTTGCTTCCCCAGCTGCACGTCAGACAGTGGATCCAGGTATCCTGCAGTGAGGTGCAACAAGGCTCTCCTCCCACTCAGCCCTTGCTGGACTAGACACAGGCTGTGGGGGTACCTGAGTTGGGATGGGGTAGCGCTAACCTCTCCAGCCTCAGAAAGAAGAGCCTCTGCTGGGGGAGAGGGCAGGGTAGAAGTCCTAAGATGTTATGGGGGCACAAACCCACTGCTATGCAGTCTCGACACAGCCCCAGGGGACAGGCTTCAGGACAGACCCAAAACTGCTGTGCCTCTGCCATTGAAATTCTATTACTGACTCATTAGTGCCCTGAGAGAAAATTGTGACAGGATGACAGGGAAGTGGCCCCGCAGCAGGACCAGCTTGGCTTGGGTGCTGGGCCATGCAAGGGCTAAGGCCTAGCTGTGGAACCAGTTCCTTAGCCATGAGATCTCTGAGCAAAGCTGTACTGATGCTCTGTCCAGGAAGCCATGATGCTGTGGTAGGAACACGACCATTAGACTCTCATTGCTAATATAGTGCAGGGCACAGCAACAAACCCACACATAGTAGGTGCTTTAAATAATTGTAGATGGATGAATGGTTATGCCTTTCCCTTCTATGCCCTCTATGATCACTGTGCTACTTTTTTTTTTTTTTTTTTTTTTTTTTTTTTTTTTTTTTTGAGCTGGGGATTGAACCCAGGGCCTTGCGCTTCCTAGGCAAGCGCTCTACCACTGAGCTAAATCCCCAACCCACTGTGCTACTTTTGACACTTAAAATTTCCAAGAGGGCTGGAAAGATGGCTCAGTGGTTAAGAGCACTGACTGCTCTCCCAGAGGTCCTGAGTTCAAATCCCAGCAACCACATGGTTGGGATCTGATTCCCTCTTCCGGTATGTCTGAAGACAGCAACAGTATGCTCATATATAATAAATAAAGAAATCTTTAAAAAAATTTCCAAGAAATACAAAACATGCCAAGTGTAGTATCTTACATCTGTAATCTTAGCATGCAAGAGGTTGAGGCAGGAGGATTACCTTGAGTTCAAGGCCTGCAATGAGAAACTCTGACTCAAACAAGTTTATTGAGTGATGTTTATGCGTGCCCTCATAGTATACACCATTCTTAGGAGCCAGAAAATGCTGACCTACTTGGCAGGTAAATATGGTGTACCAAGCTGATCCGGTGCTGTCTCCCTCCCCCATCCTGTCCTTTTTGGGAATTTGGTTCCCTCCAGAGTCCCAAGGGTAGCATTGCCATCTTGTTCTTGTTTCAGCCGGAGGAGAGGTAGGGTCAGTGAGCTGCCAAGCTGAAGTTGGGTGACAGACGGGAAGTCTGCCTGTCAATTTGAGCTGCCCCCAGGCTGAGTGAACACCGCATCGCACTCTTGGTGCTGGAGAACGGCTGACTATTGATTAAAAAAAAATGTCCCTCTGTGCTTTCCAAATTAAGACGACATTTAACTGAGTGCTTGCTGGCTCGCCTGCTCTGTCTGTCTCCCAGAAGACAGAGCCCATCTTGGTGGGAACTTGTTTCAAGAATGTCCAAAGCCTCAGCTTTGACATCTTGGCTGATGTCAAGAAATTTCTGTAACCTTCCTGTTCAGCACACCCAGTTCTGTCACCATCTGTACCGCCTCACTCGGAGCCTATCACCGGGAAAGTGCTGGTGTCAGCGTGCTAGGAAGGGAAGCATGACGCAGGGTGCAGCACCAGCCCTCACCTCACACCCCTTCTCTAACAAAACCGCATTGCCTGAGAGTTCTCTGGGTTCTGCAGGGAAGGCCGAGAGGGCTGCAGTGGTCCTTAATTGTAGGGAAGCCAGAGTCCATGTTGAAAATCTGATGAAAGCACTATTCTCGCCCAAAAAGAAACTGTATTCCACCCTGTCTCGGCGGGCAGTTTAGCTGTTCATGGTTCCCAAAGCCCAGACATCATCAGTTGAGAACCTGTGATGGGAGCCAGGAAGCGCACACGTCTGAAAACCACGCAGGATGCTGGAGGAGAATTGCCTAGTGATCAAGTCCATGGCTACGCAGTTACGTTCCAAGTTAGCCTAGGTTACCCCGCCCTGCTAAAAATAATAAAAGTTAAAATGTAAGTGGCCATGCCCTTACACGGTGGCACATGCCCTTAATCCCTGCATTCAGGAGGCAGAGGCAAGCAGATCTTGGTGAGATCAAGCCCAGACCGATCTACCAGGCCAACCAGGGCTACATACCCAGTGAGACCCTGAGGTTTTTGGTTTTTTGTTTGATTTTTTTGGTTTGGGTTGGTTTTTGGCTTTGGAAACAGGGTTTCTCTGTATAGCTGTCTGTAGACTAGGATGGCTCAACTCACAGAGGTCTGCCTACGTGTGTGTGTGTGTGTGTGTGTGTGTGTGTGTGTGTGTGTGTGTGTGTTGTGTTAAAAGGGCAGCACCACCACTGCCTCGTAAGACCCTGTTTTAAAAAAAACAAACGAAACACACGAACCCCACTGCGATGTAGACAATTGTCCCAAATCCCTGACCCCAGATCCTAGCCTTGCTGCACACTTGCTGTGTGGCCTTGTGCAAGTCACCTGTTGTTTCCTCTTTCTGTAGCCTTGGTTATAAAACGAAGAGTTGAGACCTGACTATGACAGTCACACACTGGTAATCCCAGTACTTGTCAGGGAGAGTCAGCAGGATCAAGAGTTCAAGGTCACCCTCCACTCTCAAGAAGAGTTGAAACAGTGAACCGTTCAGACTGTATGTGTACAATGGTTCAGTGTCTTGGAGCCATGTTGCATAAACTTTTGCAGGTCCCATGTTTCCTTGGGAATCTGCTGAGAACCTTGTATCTTCTGCTCAGATGAAAATGCTTATGCACCAAGTTGTGTCTGGTGTGCAGGGGGTCGAGGGACTGGCGCTTGGGGACTATATTGACGCAATGGTTTAGTGTTTGGTTCTCCTGTTTTGTTTTTGTTTGTTTGAGATAGTTTCTCAGGGTAGCCCTGGTTAGCCTGGAACTTGCTCTGTAGACCAGGTTGGCCCCAAACTCAAGAGATCTGCCCACCTCTACCTCCTGAGTGCTGGGATCAGAGGCATGTGTCACCACTGCCTGGTTTGGTTTAGATCTATGGTTCCAGGATTCCTGAGTCATCTCCCCACTCCATTTCTCCTCAACCTGCAAATCCACTAATTACTTGTGGGGTCAGCATGCTCTGTCTTTGTATTATAGTCTTCAGACTTTGTTTTCAGACAGTAGATCTACCCCCCCCCCCAATGAAGTCCTACTGGAGCGCCAACATAAATAAAAAGAAACTCTAAAGCATTTGTTTACCCATTTATTCATTCGTGTGTCTACTCAACAAGTATTTCAAGTGTCACCTGTGCCAGGCGCTTCTTAGACAAGCTGCTTGCTCGGCTCTCAGAGCCTCTTTCAGGGGCCTGGCACCCAACAGCTCTGTGAACCAGCTTGACAGGCCTCATGAGATGACCCTGACCTGGAGTGGGGTGATCAGAGACTCAGACCTTGCCTCTGAAGTGCTAACCTTCTTCAGGTCTCATACTCCTCATCTACAAGAAGGAATAACATCTCTGTATTCTAAGTGTGTTACCAGACCTAGGTGGGACCGTGACTGGCCTGTCTATGGATGAGAGTCAAGAGCACTGAGCTATCCTAAGCTAGCTGTGGCAGTTTGGAAATTTCCAGGAACAAAAAAACCTTAGGAAAATATTAGCTATTCACTCTCCCCGCCCCCGAAAGGCTGGCTGCTGTCAGTATGGATTTTCTAGTTCCGGTTCACACATTCTCCTCTGGGGCCTCAATTCACAGACCCAAGCCTGTCAATAGAGAAAGACTTCCCCAGATGGGGTGTCAGGAAGGGCTGCTCCTTGGAAAAGGAAGGGATTGGGACTGGGCAGACCCAAGCTCCTTTTACCCTGTGCTTGTAAGCTAGGACTTGTTCGGACCTGAGTGCCGTCTATTTGCAAGTCTTCATCTCAGGGACTTTTCCTCCTCTGTTCCTTGGTTTGCAATCTAGTGCCATGGTTGATGGCACAGGCTTTGGTGTTGAGCCAGTCTGACACACATTCTGGGTTTGCCTCTTCCCTGCTCAATCTTGGGGAAGACACTCAATGTTTCCAAGCTTGGCTCCTGAGAAATGGGTATAAAAACACTACCAACTTAGCATTGGACGTGCGACGGGGGGATTAAATTAAAGCCTAGTGCCTGGTGTATATAAATAGTCTATTTACAGTCTTGCTTTACCAACGTCCTGATTTTCTAGCTGAGAAGCATATTGTTGGATAACAGTGGAGTGGGGTCAAGGACACACATGTCCATCATCTGCGTACCTGTCACTGTGAACCAGTGTGACCCACTCCTGTCATGACCCAACAAGAGTTTTATGCCAGGAAATCAATAACAAACAGCCCTCACTCTGGTACTCTGTCCTCCTTTGTGTGGTGTGCAAACAGGAGAATGAGCTGCAGTTTTCCCTTTATTAGTAGGTCAGAGCTCATTGCCTGACTCCCCCAAGAGCCCGGCCTCAGCCTTCCTCTGCTTAGGATTCTGCACTCTGTGGTATCTGTTTGTCCTGAGGATCACCTCTTTACACTCTGCATGTGTTTTACCACAGACTCCTAGAGAGAAACAAGCTGTCCCTCTTGTCAGTAAAGCTCAGCCACCCAGACAATGTCTGCTCTAGTCAGTTGCTTGTTAGTCCTGGGCTCCTGCTTCCTCTGTGGGGAATAGCATAGCATCCGTTACTCCAAAGTTAGGGTTATCTCTGGCCAATGAATTCCACAAGTTTAGAAACCAGCTTATTCCCTGAGATCCTCAAGACCTGAGTGTCCTAACATTTCCCAGGGGACCCAAGTCCTGGATCCAAAGATGTTCCAACCATATTCATAGATTCCTGCCACAGCCAAGACTGCTCTCAGCTGCCTTCTTTCTCCCCAGCTGTGCTTCTGAGCCCGAGGCCCCACTGGTGGCTAGGTCTAGACTCAGGGTCCTCCCACACACTGAGAGCCTCCGCAAAGCCGCAGACGCAGCTTCCACAGGCACCGTGTTCTGCTCCAACAACATCTCCAGCAGTGAACTCATCTCCGAGACAAAAGTGCTGGCCAGGCGCGTGCCTGTTGCGCTTAGCTCGGGACCGGGTCCGACTGTCTTGCCGAATGTCTGGAAGGTTCTCGGTTCCTCTGATGCTGCAGCATCAGGGGAAGACAAGTTGTCTCGGTAATTGGTAGTGAGGGGCAATGACAGTCTCGCCATCCAGGCTGGGTCAGGGGGACTCAGCTTGTCCAGGGCTAGACCTGCAGAGGAAGAAGGGACACGGTGAGGGCCAGATGCACAGAAGGGCTGGGAAGCCAGGCAGGGTGGGGCTGTAAGCAGGACAAGAGTAGTGAACAAAGAAGGAAGGGGAAATGGTGGGGGGGACATACTACGGTGAGAGGGAACCGGAAGGAAGAGGCCCTGCCAGACACCTCCCTCGGCAGGAAAGCTGCTGACCAAAGCAGCGGGAAGAGCTTAGTTGGAAGGAGGCATGAGGACTGATAGAATGAGCCTATTTCTGCCTGGCGTGGAGGGATAACTATGGCATTCCAGCACCAGGGAAACTGAGGAGAGAGAGTCACATTAAATTTGAGGCCAGGAACATCTATGCTTCAAGTTCCAGGCCAGCCAGGGCTGCGTAATGAGACCCTACCTCAAAAACAAACAAAACTGAAAGAAATAATAATGACCATTTATGAACTGCTCATATGCCAAGAAAATGCATAGTCGCCTCATTTGACCTATTCAGACCCTTGAGATCAAAAGTCTTATCTCCATTTTAAGGATGAGGAAACTGACACTCAAAGAAGTCTTGTCTAACAGGCAATTAAAACTGGGTTAGAGCTAGGTCTGGTGACTTTGAAGCCCTTGGAAGTCCCCAACCCTATCCACTCTCTGGAAAGCGTGCTTTTCTTGGGTGCTCCTGGGGTCTGCCTCTGGAATTCCCAGGACTGCTTTGTCACCAGCTGGCTCCAAGCACCTCCATCTCACACTTGCTTTTCCAAAGGCAGGAAATCCTGGTCTACCGTCCAGCTGAAAGGGGACTGCCAGCCTGAGAATGGTCTTGAGAAAGGGATGGGGCAGGGCAATGGCAGCAACAGTGACAGCCTGGTTTGATCCTTAAGAAAGAAAACCTGTCCCCTAGATTCTCATGCCACACCACACTTTTTTCCTCATTTCCCCAACAGAAAATCCTGTCTCAAAAAATAATAATTCTATAAGCTAGATGTGTTGGCACAGGCCTGTAATCCCAGCACTCAGGGGGCTGAGGCAGGATTACTGGGAGTTCCAGAATAGAATAGGCTATACATAGAGGACTAGCCAGCTAGGACTATATAAGATTCTTTCTCTCTCTCTCTTTTTTTTTTTTTCCAGAGCTGAGGACCGAACCCAGGGCCTTGAGCTTGCTAGGCAAGCGCTCTGCCACTGAACTAAATCCCCAACCCCCAAGATTCTTTCTCAAATAACAACAAACTGGAGATGGGCTGGAGAGATGGCTCAGGGGTTAAGAGCACTGACTGCTCTTCCAGAGGTCCTGAGTGCAATTCCCAGCAACCACATGGTGGCTCACAACCATCTGTAATGGGATCTGATGCTCTCTTCTGGTGTGTCTGACGACAGCGACAGTGCACTCACTCACATACATGAAATAAATAAATAAATCTTAAAAAAAATAACAACAAATAAACATGAATTCCAGCCTGGAAGCAAAGGCAGTGAGAGAGAGAGAGAGAGAGAGAGAGAGAGAGAGAGAGAGAGAGAGAGAGAGAACACAAACATTTATGGTAGCTGGTATTTTAATGTTTATTTCAGGTTAGTACTTTTAAATCTGTGCAAGAAGAAGATGCTGGAAGGAAATAGGGCAAAATGTAAACTGAAATTCTCAGGGCGTAAATGGTCTGTCTTTCTTGTTTGCTTGCTTGCCTGTGTTTCCTACATTGCCAGAATGTTACTTTTGCAATTTGGAAAGGTTATTCGGCTGCAGCTAATCATTTGTTTGGATTAGTGAATGATCCCCTGGTTCTTGTCTTCAGTTTTGGACTGTACAGGATGGAGGAATCCCCCTCCCTTCCCCGGCCTGGGACTAAGTGAATGTTGTATGAGAACAGCTGGAAAGTGGTATGAGTTCCCTGTGTAGTCTTCACTAAGACTTCAGTGAGTTTATGGCAACCAGTAAAATAGTCATCATTATCTCCCCTAGCCACCACGGGTATGTGAGTGCGTGTGAGTGTGCTTGTACGCATGAGTGTGTGTGTGTGTGTGTGTGCTTGTGCACGTGCGTGTGTGTATGTGTGTGTTGTGTGTGTGTGTGTATGTAGGCTACCAGAAGTCAACATCAGATGTCTCATTCCGTTCCCTTCTATTTATTTATTTATTTATTTATTATTTACGAGATTTCACTTTGTAGCCCCTGCTTGGCCTGGAACTCCTTATGTAGACCAAGCTAGTCTCAAACTCACAGTTATCCACCTGTCTCCACCTTCTGAGAACTGATTCTCTCACTAAACCTGAAGCTCACACCTCAGCTAGGCTGTCTAGTTAACAAGCGTCAGGAATCCTCTGGTCTCGGCCTCCCCAGCACTGAGATTACCCATGCACCGTGAGGCCTGGCTTGTACACGGGTTTTAAGGAATCCAAACTTAGGTCCTCAGACTTGTGTGGTAAGCACATCACCCCCTGAGTCATCACAGCCTTCACTCAGGTTTTTTATCTGATCATCAAGTCCCCTTCTAGGCACAGGCCTCAGTAGCCCCAGGGCATCCAGTTCTTGAACAGCAATGTCGTTCTCACCCCTTCTTTTCTTCTTCCAAAGCCACTTTGCCCAATACCTTCTGGGCTATGGGAAGGTGGGACAGGTCAAGGATTGAGCCTGCAGGTTCTAGCCACAACTGGTCAATGATAGAATTCAAAACTGTAGCTACCAACCATACGTGGGTACTGAGCCCTTGAAGTGTAGCTGGTATGACTGAGGACTCAATATTTCATTTTATTTAATTTCACTTCATTTAAACTTAAAGTGCCATATGTGGCCAGTGGCTATCATATTGAACAGCACAGCTCTGAAATTTAGAGCCATATCGTCTATGTTAATAGCCATTAGCTGCATGACCCTGGGCAAATTATTAAACACTCTTGACCCCCAGCTTTTTTTTTCTTTATGAAATGAGGATAATGAATAGCCCTTTCTCTTCATATTTTCTCCAGAGAAACTTACAATAGGTGACTTGCACTTTAAAAGCACTCTGTCAATGCTAGTTATAGTTTTTAGCCCCAGAAAGGGCAAAACCTGCCATGCCTTGAAGCCAGATGGAACCCGTGGGAAGTAAATCCACTGCACAAACTGGATGGATGGTCAGGGCAGCGCGTGTCACCTGGAGGAGGGAGGTCCCACTGTAGGTGCTCAGCGGGAAGCGTCCTGCCTTAAAGTCCTTATTAGGTTTTTTGCTATCTTTTGCTTTGTTTTTTCAGGACAAGTTTCTCTGTGTAGCCTTGGCTGTCCTGGAACTTACTCTGTAAACCAGGCTGGCCTCAAACTCATGGAGATCTGCCTTCCATGTACTGGTATTAAAGGTGTGTGGTACCACAGCCTGGTCCAGATTATGTTTATTGTTAAAATTAATCACTTTACTTTCCTTCTCTTCTTCCTCTTTTTCTTCCTTTTTTTTTCTTTTTTCTTTAAAAAACAGGATCTTATATAACCCAGAGTAGACAAGAATTCATCATGTAACCAAGGAGGATTTTACGTTTCTGACCCTCCACTCCCAAAATCTGGTATTACAGGCATGGACCGACAGGCCCATTTAATACAGTGCTTGTGAATGAACCTAGGAACACTCTACCAAACAAAAACTAATTGTTCTTCTACCAAAAAAATTTTTTTTTCGTTAGTTTCAATTAGCACATTGAGAAGTTGCCTCTGTTCTGGAGGGAAAGGTTATTTAAATATGCCAACAGCAACGGTGCAGTTCAGCTGCTACTGCCCAGGTTTGGGCACCCCAGCCAGGAGGAAGCAAACTCTGGACGGGCCAGCTTACTTCCTGAGCCTGTGTTCACCTGTACACTGCACTGGATGCTGTGTGTCCCCAGAGGAGTGCTTGTAGGCTTTCCTGGTGCTGGGCACACAGACCAAGAAGGAAGCGATTGCTTACTCAGCAATGACCCAAAAGTCAAGCCTAGTGCTATTTTATTCTCTTTCTTTTTTTAATTTTCAAAAGGTTTATTTGTTCTGATTTCTGTCTGGGCATCATATGTACACCTGTTGCCTGTGAAGTTCCGAGGAGGGCACTGAATCCCCTGGAACTAGAGTGTGAGTTGCCATGTGGATGCTAGCAATTAAACCCAGGTCCTCTGGAAGAGCAGCCAGCGCTCCTAACCACCGACTCATCTCCCAAGTCTATTCATTATTCTTTATTTTATAAAGATTTATTTATTTATTTTATGTATATGAGCACACTGTAGCTGTCTTCAGACACACCAGACCCCATTACAGATGGTCGTGAGCCACTATATGGTTGCTGGGAATTGAAATTCAGGATGTCTAGAAGAACAGTCGGTGCTCTCAACCACTGAGCCATCTCTCCAGCCCCCCCCTTTAAAAAAAAAAAAAAAAAAGATTTATTTATTTTAGTTATAGGAATACACTGTTGCTATCTTCAGGTACACCAGAAGAGGGCATCAGATCCAATTACAGATGGTTGTGAGCCACCATGTGGTTGCTGGGAATTGAACTCAGGACTTCTGGAAGAGCGGCCAATGCTCTGAACCACTGAACCATCTCTCTAGCCCCCTATTCATTATTCTTAACAATGATTTTTAAAAAATAGAACCTGGGGGCGAGATGGCTTATTGGTTAAGAGTAACCAATTTGCTTTTCCAGAGGACCTGGAATTTTCAATTCCTAGCACCCACATGGCTGCTTACAACTGTCTGTAAATCCAGTTCCAGGGGATTCAGTACCCTTATACATACAAATGTGCAGGCATAAACACCAGTGGACATAAAATAAAAATAAATACATAAAAAAGGTAAAAACCATGGTCATCAAACAAAGGAAAGCTGGGTA
The DNA here is from genome assembly GCF_011064425.1 of Rattus rattus. NCBI lineage: Eukaryota > Metazoa > Chordata > Mammalia > Rodentia > Muridae > Rattus > Rattus rattus. Next base: position 6,654,169 of record NC_046168.1, on the reverse strand, counting down.
TGTGGCTCATGCCTGTGATCCCAGTGCTTCCCACTGGGAAATCGAGGCAGGAGGATTTCGAAGAAGAATTCAAGGTCAGCCTGGGCTACATATTGACAGAGCAAAACCCTGTCTTAAATAACTAAACCTACCACCATATAACTAAATAAGCAAACGTACAAATAACCACTTTCCGAGACTGCAGGGCAAATAAGATGCTGGCCACGCCCCTCTCGACAGTGGACAGGAGCAGAACTCTGCAGCCTGGGTGCATGGGAGGATGATGGACACAGAGACAGCCCCAGGGTGACCCCGGGGTATCCCTACCTGTATTAGGATCCAACAGGCTGGACAACTCTTCTTCTAGAAGTCGCTTTACAGAAAGGTCCTCCTCTGGGCTTGGGGGCCCTTCTTCCAAGTCAGGTTCTGATAGGCCACCAGGCCTGATGCCTAAGCCATCTGTGTCTGGGATGGTAGCTCTGTGAAGAAAGCCAGCAGGGTTTCAAGTGAGGAATTCCCAGGTAACTGTCTGTTCAGACAGCATGTGTCATCTATACAAGGACCTGGTACATAGCCTGGCTTACAGAGTCAGGGTGAACTGGGTCTTCCACTCCTGAAGATTGTTTCCTCTAGAAGGAAATGGGAGTAATACCTAGTAACTTCCCTGGGCCGTTGTAAAATGAGACTATTAGTAAGGTACCCTGCAACAGTGTAACCGGTAGGCACGCAGAAGAGAAATGACGCCATTGGGAGTGTTGCTCACTACTGCCCCCTCACGCCTCTGAAGAGTATAGCACAGGGCAACATTTAGTAAACTTCTTCAGTCAACTTGGTCATCTAACCTGCACCAACCAGGCAAAGCTTTTTTTTTTTTTTTTCTTATTCCTCATTCTCTTGTCAAGTACTCAGAGCATGGCCTGGCACACACAGGGTGCTTGACAAACATAGTCAAGGAAGAAGTAGTTTCCTCCCTACCAAAGTCACATCTCAGAGCAAAGGAGTAGGGGCGTGTGTGTGTGTGTGTGTGTGTGTGTGTGTGTGTGTGTGTCTGTGTGTGTCTGTCTGTCTGTGTGTGTGTCTGTCTATCTCTGTCTCTGTGTGTCTCTGTCTCTCTCTTTCTCTCTCTGTGTGTGTCTGTCTCTTTCTCTCTGTATGTGTCTGTCTCTTTCTCTGTGTGTCTGTGAGTATGTCTGACTCTCTCTCTCTCTCTCCCTCTGTGTGTGTGTCTGTCTCTGTGTATGTCCATGTATCTATCTGTGTCTCTCTCTCTGTCTGTGCTCTCTCTCTCCCTCTGTGTGTGTGTGTCTGTCTGTCTGTCTCTCTCTGTGTGTCTGTCTCTGTCTCTGTCTCTGTCTCTCTCTCTCTCTCTCTCTCTCTCTCTGTGTCTGTGTGTGTGTCTGACTCTCTCTCTCTCTCTCCCTCTGTGTGTGTGTGTGTTGCATCATATCTACATCAGCACCCCAGCTTCCTGCCTAAACATGGGATCCCTATGTTTCATTGATCCTCAGGGCCTCTGACAGTCCCTCAGGAGGAAGCTCATTTCTACAGGTGAAAAGCCTCCCCAGAGCCCCTAAGACCCAAGAGTCCTGTCTGCTGTCTGTTGTCCTTATTTCTGGTTGCACCCCTTGCTGCTGCCCTTAAGAGATCAGCTAGGGGGTAGCAAGCTGGGGGTAATAATGCCGATTACCCTAAGCCAGGTGCGGTGCTCCCGAAAGGTGCGGGCGCTCGCTCATTGGACCCTTTCAAGCTTATATGGAAGAGTCATTCCCGTTTTACCAGTGAGACAATTTCTGCAGCTTGCCTATCCTCCTGCCCCCACTTGTTGACTAAGTAATTAAGCAAGAATTCAAATCCAGACTCATGACTCTGGAATGTATGTACTATTAAGGCTCTGGAAAGCACACCAAAAAAGTGAAGGCCTTTAAAGCTGCCCTTCTGACCTCCTGCTCCCCACCCCCCCAGCAAGTAGATATCGATCTAGAATTCCTTTCCCAAAGTAGGTCATAGAAACTAGAACTCTATCCAAAGCCAACCCTAAAACCTAAAAACAGGACTTGAATTCCCCCCCTTACTTCCTGAGAGTTGGCAATAAAGAAATTCTCTGAGCTGCCTAGCTCGATTGCAGGTTATAAGTCCCTTGTTCCAGAAAAAAACTCCTTGCCCATACCTGGGAGCAAGAAATGCCTGGCGGAATAGTACAGAAGCTATACAGATAGGCCTTGCTGGGGCTCCCCCGTCCTGGTCTTAATTTCCATTCGCTCAGACCCCTTTTACCCAATTATATTTTCTTAGGGATCCCTGCAATGCTGAACCCAAATTTAAAAACGGGTCTTTGGATCTTTATGATTTGAAAAAAATGTAACAGGGCCAGTGAGGCAGATGCCTTAGTGGCTAAGGGTACTTGTCACCAAACCCGATGACCTGAGTTCAATCCTTAGCACCTAAGTGCTGGAAAGAGAAAATAGACACCTACATGTGGTCCTCTATCCACATACACTCATATGCAAAATAAATGTAAAATCATTTTTAAAACGTTTTTATGACTTTTCTCTTGTTCACTGGTGTATTACCAGTCTATTTCCACAGACTCAAAAGTTGGGCCCGCAGAAAGAAAGTCCATTTCTCCATTGACATCCTCTTGAGGTCTCTTCAATTCCTGGACTGCCCTGAGGGCCACACCCTCACATCTACACCCTGACATAGTAGAGCCAAGAGAAAGAAAGGAGAACGTTACAGATTTCAAACCAATCAAGTAATCAGGAGACAGATAGTCAGAGGTAAGAGATGAAGTAATTTCCTTAGCGACACTGGGGCCTGTAAATATCATAAATACAGTGGCCCCAGGACGGAGCTTCCAGAGTGGGGGATGGGTGCTGTCTGCCGCAAACACTCCCTGGACTGGGTTCCTAGGGTGTGCTCACCCTTCCACAGATCACCAAGGCATAGGGAGGGTAGCTTAGGGACCCCCAGGGGACTGTGTTGTGGGTGCTACGTGCTGCTTACCTGCTGCTGCCGGGCTTGGCCGAGTATTTATTTCCTCGGTGGTTTGGTTTGGGCTGGAATTGGCCCTGATGCAGCAAGGACAGCAGCTGGGAGATTTGCTACAAGACAGGAAAAATCTGTTGACTCCACACAATTCCGACCCTGCACGCTTCCTCGCCGGATGTTTCCCTCAATGCTGGTGCTTTCTTTTTATAGTTTTTCCTCTGGCTTCAGATGCTTCTGTGATCAGATAGGGGGTTGGGGGGTGGGGGTGGACCTGTATGACTGAGTAGGGGACCTGGGGGGAGGGAGCTTCCTGGCTTTGTCTGTCACTGCAAACCCTGGGCAGCTGAAGCAAATAGATAGAGTGGAGACCCTTGAAACCATCCCCACAAGCTCATTCCCGGGAGTGGCTGGTGGACTTTGAGGGTCAGAGTGAAAAAGGTATTTCCTGATCTTACGGTTGTTACTTTGATAAGGATTATCTTTGAACTGTACTCACACATTCTGGCCAATTCGTGTGGGCAATATGGACAACTGCATTGTATAGAGAAGAAATGGTGTCATTTAACCAATTCACTTATTCACCCTGTCAATCAATGGTCATGTATTTAAAAGCATTGGTGCCAGGCATAGTGTTTCCGTGGGACTTATAAAAACAAGAAAGGGATACCCCTCTTTTGTCTCTGGAAGTTCATGGTTTACAAGGAAGGGGGCATGGGGAGGAGAAGCGTGACTGACTGTATTTGAGTGTTGGGAAGGGGCGGGCTTTGCAGGAGCAGAGGTCTCAGACCTATTTTGGAGCAGGCAGCAAGTAGGAAGGTACTGCCGAAGAAAGCTATTCGTTTGCTTTCTGTCCTTTGAGACAGGATCTGTGCCGTGCAGGCTAGCCTTGAACTCTTGCTTTAGCCTGCTGAAAGGCTGGAACTACAGGCATGTGCCACCAAATTTGGCTTTCAGGCAATTTGACAAATGTGTTTGTGAATTCTGGCTGTGTGCCCCGAACTCCTGCAGAGCCCTAAGGCTCCACAGGAATTCCGCCAGAGACTAGGGGGTCTAGACAGTAGCAGAAGACGGCTTCTGTTAAGGGCCAGAAAAATGGAAGTTTCAGAAGGTGAAAGAAGTGGGGACTGTCTAGATGTCAGGCCTATACCCTGAGGTCCTGGAGAGAGCAGAAGAAGACCTTGTCTTGGCAGACTGCATTCTCCTGTGGTCACTAGCTTGGGAATGTTCAGGCAGATTTTTGAGATCTACTGAGATCTACCAGCTTAGTGGTCTCTCGTCTCTGAAGTGGGTTTGCATCTCCACAGCATTGTCAGTGTTAATTAGATATGTCGATACTAAAAATCTCCTGCAGACTCAGGGATACAACCCCTAAAAATGTTGCTTCTCTGTGGCTGGGATGGGGAGAGTTAGGGTCCTATAACCTGCCTCAGGTAGATCCTGCCTCTCCCACCAGGCCCAGAAGCCCTTAAAAGGAAGACACCTGCTACCTCTTACCCAGGTAAAGCTAACCTGAAGGGCCACACCCAGCGCTGCGTGCGGGCACTCTGAGTCACTTCACAGTTGGCAACCAAACTCTGGGGTTGGTCTTGAGTCCACATTCTAAACCTGTTCATGCCTTACCTGCCATCTCCATGGCCCTAGAAAGTTACTTATGGCTTCTAAGTCAGTTTCCTCAGCAGCACGGGAGGGAGACTGAGGTCACATGGTGCTTACATTTCAGTGAGCCGAGGCACCTGATTCACTTGGAGCCTGTGGTGACACTTAGTAATTACCTGGTGACAACTAATCTCATTTGTGCCACACAATAGCTGCGGGAAAAGAGACAGCATCCCAACCATTTAAGGAAATGGAAGCCGAGGTTCATGGTCCTCACAGCACCAAGGCCTGGAACTTGAACTTAGATCTGACTTTACTGAGGGGCTGAACTGTCAAAAAGACCTGGGCGCTGGACATCGTACTCTTGCCCTCCAACTGATTCCACGTGGGTACCTTTCTTTCCGTCACTTGAGTGTGTCGTGCAGAGTGTCTCCTCTCCACTGGCATGTCCAGTGGCATGGCATTCGAGTTCATTCAAAAAGCAACTGGTGGAGGAGTGAGCCTGGATGAATGCAGTCACTGGCTGTAGGTCCCTCTGGGTTTGCAGGGAGCCCCAGGGTAAGATTCCTAGGAGAATAGCTAAGTCACTCCCAGGTGGTTTCCTGAGAAGGGGGCTGGGAAGGAAGCTGTGTCCTTGCCCCAGGAGAAACCTGAGCTAATTGTCTGGTCCAATAGAAGTTTGTCTCTGACGCACAGGCTAGCAGAGACGCTCTCTGGATGTCAGAGAAGCAGTTAGGGATGTGTTAAGTACTATCCCAGAGAAGACCTCCCATTTGTGGTTAGTAATTCCTGAAGCAGGAAACAGACAGTCATTCACCATCCCATTAATCCTTCCCTCCCTTCCTCTCTTCCCTCCCCAGCAGTAGAAACCAAATAAGCTTGTCTTCCGTAATCCCATTTTGTAGATGAAGACAGTGAGACTCCACTGTTAAAGGAGTTCTAAGCTGCTGTGTGGCAACTTGGATCTGCCTAGCTAGAAGGGTTGTTTCCACTGTGCTGTTCTGTGAGCCCAGCACATAGACATTTGGGGTCTTAGGCAAGTCTAATGCTTCCCCTGGAGCCTGCAGCAGTGGTAAGTAGGCCTGACTCCTTCACAGGAAGGTGGCCTAGCCAAGACAGAGCAGGTGTAGCAGGATGGAGAGGTGCTTTGTGGAGGTGATAGTACTCACTGGCTGAGCATGTGCTACAGGACAGACAGACACACTGATTCCTTTTGTTTTTATGCAGACTTGGGAGAAGCATGCTAGTGAAGTAGATACGGTCAATAGATAAACTGAGTAATTTCTCTATGAGCCACAGGTGGGAAGAGGTAGAGGCAGGATTCGAACCTTAGGCAACCTTACTCTAAGGTTTTTATTCCTAGTCACTATCTTTGCCAGGCTTGCATTAGCACATTACAGGAATTAACTGGCCTGGTCCTTAGGACAACTCTACATACTTCTTACTGACATACCCATCTCACCACTAGGAAAACTGAGGCTCACAGACAACTAATTAGTCTAGGGTCACACAGTGATTCTGGCCACTGTGCCCTTAACTCCTGCATCACTGTGTGCTGGGTGAGCCTAAGGATGAATATGGGAAATGGGGGTGTCTGACGCTTTAGTGGTCTAATTCTTCTGGGGGTGACCAGAAAAAGTGCTGCCCGTGCCAGAGGTACCTGGACAGGAGGAGAGTCCCCAGCAAGCTCCTCCACAGGGTTCCGTTCTGCAAAAGCAGCTACAGAGAGTCGAACCAGGCTCCTGAGAATCTGATGAGGACTGGACTCGCCTTTAGGAGACACTTTGCCATTGAGATTCCGCTGTCGTCTTAGGGTCGCAGAGGACGCTGGTGGGCTCTGTGGTGCCTCCTTGCTGCCTTGGTCTCCAGTCACCCTCACTATGGGGCTGCCAGGCACCTTCAGAGGCTTTAAGAGTGGCTGGCGTAGGGTGGGTGGTGACTCAGGAAAGTTGAGGTTCTCTCGGGAGGCATTCCTCTGCCTGGGGTGGTTGAAGAGAAAGTTGAAGGTGTCCTGCAGTACCTCCTGGCTCTCTGCCAGTGCTCCCTGGTTGCCTTGGTTACGCAGGGTCCGGTATAGGGTTGGTGTGAGGTGGAAGGGGGCCTGCAGGCAGGAGTCCCAACCTGCCTCCATCAATGTCTCTTTACTGGTATCCTTGTGAGATGGCCTAACTTCCTCAGTCTCATCCTCCTGGGCCCTAAGCATAGGCACCAGGTGGATATCTGCCTTCTGAATGTGTTTCTGGGGCCTCTTGGGCTGGTGGCGGTACATAGACTCAGCTTCCCGACAGTTGTAGGCCCTATTATCCCTTTTCTCTATCCGGCAGATGGATACAAGCAAAGCCAAGATCAATCCAAAGACGGCCAGCAGTACAGCCAGGCAGATCATAGCCAGCGCTGGTGTGCTCAGAATTCCGGGCTCATGAGCAGAGTCCCTTAGGTGGTCCATGCTGGTGACAAACACGACCTTCAGTGAAACTTGGGTCTGCAAGGAGGGGCTGCCCTGGTCCTCTACCACTATGCCCAGGTCCCATTGACTCCCGATGAGGCTGCTGGCATTGGTGACATTAATGAATAGCTGCCCCAGGGAAGGGCTGAGGACAAAGAGATGAGCGTCATTCCCACTTTGAATGCTGTAAAGGAGTTCCCCATTGGCCCCCGAGTCTGCATCCCTTGCCACGATGGTCACCAAAAGGAAGGACCAGGGGCTGTGGGTAGCCTTTGGTGGTGTACCAGTACCTGCTGGATCCATGCCACTGGGGCTCTCAATGGGCAACAGAAGGTGGCCCGTGGAGGCATTTACAAGCACTGAAAGGGTGGCTTTGCCTTCACTGAGCGTAGGCTGAATCACTTCTGGGGTATTGTCGTTGGCATCCAAGAGGCTAACCCACACTGAGATGCTGGATGAGAGCTGGGGTTGCCCTCTGTCCTCTGCTATCACCTGGAACTCAAAGCCTGCCATCTCTTCATAGTCCAGCGACCTCTGAGCAGTGACTTCTCCTGTTTCAGAGTCAATAATGACTAAGTGAGAAACAGGGGAGTCCTTGATACGGTATGACACTTTTCCATTACTGCCCAAGTCAGCATCATGAGCTTTGAGCGTGATAAGGTGAAGAGATGGGGGGTTGTTTTCCCAAGTGGAGACCTCATACCGGCTCTTCTCAAATACAGGGGCATTGTCATTGACATCACTGACCTGAATCTGGAGCTCCTTCTCAGCTGATAAGGCCTGGGGTCCCTGGTCTTGGGCAAACACAGTGAGAGTGTATATGGGCCATTGCTCTCTGTCCAGTGTGGCACTGGTGAGCAGCATGTACGTGTTGCCATTAGTCCTTTTCAGTCTGAAGTGACCCAGCTCTTGATTCAGCCAACAGTTGACTAGACCATTGTTTCCTGAGTCCAAGTCATTCGCAATGACAAGAGCAATGAAGCTGTCCCTGGGAAGATCTTCTGACACCAGCGACATCTGGGAGGCCCACGTGATGTGGATGCTTGGGGCGTTGTCATTGACATCCAGAACTTTGATGAGAACTTTGCAATGGCCTGGGATGGAATTGGGACCTAAGTCCCTTGCCTGGACATCCACCTCATAGGCAGGGTTCTTCTCGTAGTCTAGGGGTTGGAGCAGAATGATCTGGCCTGTCTTGGCATCTATACCAAAGGTATTCATCACCTCTGGGGACACATGCTTGCCAAAGAAGAATTCTACCTCCCCATTGGGGCCTTGGTCTGGATCCGTAGCAGTCAGGTTTATGAGAAGAGTACCAGGGGCAGTGTCTTCTGGGATTTCTAGTGCTAGTGAACTCTCAGCAAACACTGGGCTATTGTCATTGGAATCTAGGACATTGACCTTGACCATGCTAGTACCTGACTTGGGGGGATTCCCATTGTCATAGGCAGTCAGCACCAGATCAAAATACGAGTGGACTTCCCTGTCCAACTCCTTCACCACCACAAGTTCTGCGTGTTTGGTCTCATCAGGGCCCACAATAACATCCAGGGCAAAGTGTTCACTGGGAGACAGAGAATAGGAGTATAAGCTGTTAGGGCCAGTGTCTTGGTCAAGAGCTCTGTCCAAGGGAATTCGTGTGTGCAGAGAAGCACTCTCAGAGATTTCCAGCTCCTGCTCATCTTTGGGAAACTGAGGCTGGTGGTCATTGATGTCCAGCACCTGAATCTCCACATGAATTAGAGCAGAAGCCCCTGTGGCAAGCACATCAAAGGACACCAGGCAGGGGTCTTGCTGCCGACAGAGTTTCTCCCGATCCAGCCGGCTGGAAGTGTTGAGCAGGCCGTCCTCAGAGTTCATCTGAATCGGCAGTGCCTGAGGCAGCTGCAGAATCTGAAAAGCATCTCCTGCCTTCCCACGCCTCTCCTCCACTCCTGGTTCTTGGGACAGTTTCCCTATCACGGTGCCAGATGGCACTTCCTCTGCCACTTGGAATTTCACCGTGACAGTGGCCACCTCCTGACAAGCCCCTGAAATGAACAAGTAGCTTCCTGGTCCTAAGAGCCCCAGCAGGAAAGGCAGAAGTAGCATCGTGCTTACCGGAGGGAGGGCTGGACTGGACCCACTGGAGTTTTTCAAAGGCAGGACTCGTCCCCAAGTAGTTCCTGAATGGCTCGGTCAGCCTGGCTCTCCCACTTCAGACCTGCTGGTACAACTTTGTCCCATAATTAGAAGATGCTGTAAGAGGCAGGATTCCCAAGCAAGGCCATCTTCGTGACAAGTGATCTGAGAGGTCCCAGAACAGAGAAATTGCTAGAAGAGGTTCTCGTTCCACAGCAGCACCAGCTGGTCCACTTAGCAGTGATGGGCAAGCACGGGGCTGAGAGAGACTTGACCTAGTAAAGCAGGATGTAGGGATTTGACTTCCAAACAGTTTCTAGACTGGGGAAGCAGAGAAGCGGCTTTTTCCTATGGAAACCCCACCTACAGGAAAAGGGAGGGCTGTGAGTTTCAATGGCAATTAGAGAAAGAGCATTTCCTGTGAGACCGAGAGGCCTGTTGCTGAAGAGGATGAGGCCAGGACTCCTGGGACAGACTGGATGAGAAGGTGCTGTCCATGTAGCGAGGCAGCCAATGAGAGACAAGGAGTCGCTGCGTGCGTAACCAAGAGAGTTGAGAACTTGACCTATGCTGATGTCCCCCTAGGGCATGTCAGGTTCCCCATCTCTCTACTTCATCTTTTTTCCTCGCCTTCCTCTCCCATTCTTCTACCTTCTGCCCCTGTCCTTTTCTTACACTTGCTGGACTCTCAGCCTCAACTTTGCCCCCACGCTTGTCTCTCTGAAAAGCAGCTGTGGTTAGGACAACAGCCACAGGAGCTAAAGGGCGAGGGCTCGAATGCTGACTTTGCAATTAATTGGTCATCTGGGCCTACTGGGACAAATGACTTAACCTCTCTGAGCTTCTGTTCCTTCGTCTTCAGCGAGGGGCGGGGAGCAGAAGAGATGTGCTCTCTGTAGGAAATCGTGGGGATTGGGAGAAATGATGTTTACAGTCCCTTGGCCTGGTCCAGATCCCAAATCAGAAATGCTAATGTTGGGGTAAGGTGACTGCAGTCCCCACAGCCCATCCTACCTGTGGCTGCAGCGTACATTAGCCATGGGGTGGTTTTTGTTCACACAGACCCCTGAGGGTGCCAGTGGCACCTCTAGAAGCTGTTAGGACCGGTCTGATCTGACTACAAGGCTCCCTCCCCCTCCCTTCCTGAGATCCTTGAGATCCATTGTTCTCTGCATCTGGTCCAACTTGAGTCCCTGACTGGGAAACCCCAAGCCTTTCTGCCTCTGTCTCAACCTTTTCATAGTTCCGTCTCCCACACCTTCCTCTCTCTCTTTCATCTGGTCTTTCTCTCCCTTCCTCCAATTCTTCTCGCCACACCTTTGTTTATGAGAGACCTCCTCTGCCTGACTGCCCCCACTTCCGTTCACCTTTCTCTCAGGCAGAGGAGGGGCAGGTAGCTTGCAAGGCCTCTTGACTTCTGCTTTTCCCTCAGTGTGTTGCCTCAAGTATTCATCCAGTCTTAAGGCTCAGCCTTCTGTAGGCTCTATTCTGGAGGTCTGTAAAGGTTTGAACGGGTGGAAATTAAGGTCAGCTTCCCAAAGATGGGTGTCTGTTGCTGAGCCCTTGGGGCCAGCGATGCCCCATTTGGACACAGTGACACCACTCAGGGCTTGTTGGCATGGGGACCCACTGCAGTCAGGTTGGGGTAGCTGAGGGTTAGTCACATGCGCTCCCCTTTCCTTCTATTCTGCATTTCCCGCCTGCAGTTTGCTTAGTGGACTCTCTGAGTCCATAGACCATTTCCTGCGACTCAGCTTTGGTGACCTCAGAACATTCACAGACTTAGAGCACAAGCGACTTGAGTCTCTGAGCCTCAGTTTCCTTTTCTGACAGTGTGTTGTCACTGATAAGTTTATAGTAAGAATGGAAAAAAAAAGCGATTCACATGGAAGCTTGAGTGTGGGGCCTAGCAGAAAGCTCTCGGCAGGCAGGACCACTCTTTCCTCCTTCTCATCTTGCAGGTTTAATGGCTCATATGCAAATGTGAAACCATTTATGCCTTTACCTTTCTGGGGTTTTTTTTTTCCTCCCCCCTGTCTGGTCTATCTTAGCTCTGGATGAGCAAGATACAACCTATACTACAAGGAGAGCCATGTGTTCCCCTCAGGGCACAGGAACACAGCAGGTGCTCATTGCCCTCTGAGGACAGCATATACGATGACTTCACTGTCTGACCCTTATTCATCCTACGACTGCACCAGGCAGAGATGAGACTGTGACCCCCAAAGGGCTTCCAGTCAATGCAGAAGTCGAAATCGGGGAAATGAAAAGATGAGAACAGTGTGGTGGCTGTGCACTGTGGCCTGAGAGTCAGCAGCAAGGCCTCGGGGCAGGCGCTCCCTGGTGGACAGGAAGTTCACTAAGGCAAGGGAAAGAGCGACACTACAGAGGCAAAGCAGACACCACTCAGGGCTTGTTGGCATGGAGACCGGTGGCAGCCAGGTGGGGGTGACTGAGGGTTAGTATGCAAGCTCTCTCCCCTTTGCTCTTTCTTTCCTTCTATCCTGCATTTCCCTCCTGCAGTTTGCTTAGTGGACCAAGCCATGGAGAGCTAGTAGGGCGTCCTGAGTCCATAGCCCATTTCCTGTGACTCAGCTTTGGGGACCTCCTGCTGAGGTTCAGGTTTCAGGGTCTCAGAGGGTGGTGACGGTCTGCCTATTAGGGATCTCTCCCCCAGCTCTGCAGCAGCTTGTGGCTACTGACCCTGCTTTGGGAAAGAGGCATTGTCCTCTCAGGGTCTCAGCAGACTGGGCAGAGATCCTGAAGTGACAAGCTGGTTCCTGGCACTGCATCTGGAGACTGCATGTTGTGCAGAAGGAAAATGGGACCATGGTCACCCAATGATGAAAGGCCTAGGTTCCTACTGAAAGGACCTACCACTTATTCTGGAGAAGAGCTTTGGGAAGAACAGTGAAGTCAGCCAGGACTTGCCACCCTATGTCCTGAGTGGCTTACTTGTGTCCTTTCATTTCGACCCCATAGCCAAGTCATTGGGCTGATAAAGAGGCTGAACACAGGAAATTTGTCCAAGATCCTACGGATTTGCCTTTCAGAAAGCCTCTTCCGCTGCACCCAGGAAGGTGGCAGAGAGAGGGGAGGCCATTGAGAATCTGCAGGAGGGAGGGCCTGGATGCAGAAAACATTTCCAAACTGGCAGCGTTTCCAGAATGCCATCTGGTGGCCAAAGGCAGAGAACAAAGCAGAAGCACAGAGGGGACTGTCACCAACCTGGAGGATTCATAGAGCTATGCTGCACAGAAGAAGATACCCAGAAAAGATAACACAATAACACATCTCTTAAAAGATGGCCCAGCCTGGGTGTGGCACATGCATGTCATGCCAGCAGTTGGGAGGTAGAGGCGGAATGATCAAGAGTTCCATGTTATTCTTGGCTACGTAGCAAGTTGGAGGCCAGCCTGGGTTACATGTAACCATGTCTCAATACAGCAACAGCGGCAAGGGATAACTAGTGCCCAGAAGAATGGAATTCATGGTTTTATGTGTTATTTATATTCTTGAGAAGAGATTGCTGTGAATATATAGCAATGCTATATAAAATTATATATAATAAATACATGTACTCATGCATGCATATGTGTGTTATGACCACAAATACAAAAAGTTGGACTCACACCATGAGACTTTGAATGTGTACTACACATGTGTTTTGCTGCTATTGCTTCCTTTTGGTTTGGGGGTTTTTTTTATTTTTTATTTTTTTTCCGGAGCTGGGGACCAAACCCAGGGCCTTGTGCTTGCTAGGCAAGCGCTCTACCACTGAGCTAAATCCCCAACCCCTTGGGGGTTCTTTTTTAAGACAGGGCTTCATATGCTTAGGTTGACCTTGAACTCCCCTCAAAGCAAAGGATGACCTTGAATTCTTGCTCCTACCTCCACCTCCTGATCATTGAGGTTACAGAAGCATGTTACCATTAGCAGCTTGTTATACGTGATTTTGTCATTGTTTGTCTTTCTAGACAAGGTTTCTCTGTATAGACCCGACTATCCTGAAACATGCTCTATAGACCAGGCTGGCCTCAAACTCAGAGATCTGCCTGCCTCTGCATCCCAAGTGCTGGGATTAAAGACATGTTGTACGTGTGGTTTTTTTTTTTTAATTGTTGTTGTGTTTGTTTTATTGGCATTGGTGGCACGAAGCGAAACCACCCCTTGAAAGTCCCAAAGGTTTATGAAACAAGATGTCAGACTGTTCACAGGTGATTGTCTCTGGGAACCCAGCCTCCATTTCGTCCTTCCTTCTTCTGGGCGAAGCTGACCTTTAGCAGCAGCTTGTCAAAGAATGAGTGGCGCTGTCGCTGGAGTTTGTCCAGAAAGACTTCATTTTCTTGAATTTGGAAAAAAGTTTGGAAGGAGCAGTGGTAGTATTTGAAATAGGTTTAAAACAGCTAAGCACAACCTCCTTCAGGACCTAGAGATTTTAATATGAGGGTAGGTTAAGGCTGGTGCTTGATGTCTTTGTGCACCCCGAGGCTTGAGGTGAGCTCTTGGCCACAGCTGAGAGGCAAAATGAGGAGGTTGAGAACCAGGGGATCTTTTCAGAGCACTAGAACCCCCAGGGCTCACAGTGGTAAGATACAGCATTGACCAGACAACTGGAGAAAGGCTAAGACCACCCACTCAGTATAGACATTCTGGTCTGGCCTTCTGCATTGACTCTCCCTGAGACTGCTCGCTAAGTCAGCTCCAAAGAGGCCTGGAAGCATTTGCTCTCAGGATCATTCCACTCATGAAGGTGGCTGGGCAGACCTTGTTGATGGGAGAGCCCGGAGTCTTGACTCGAAGAATCAACTTTGTTATTCTGGGTCATTTGCTCCTGGCGTGGCACTTTGGGACTTTCCTAGGACAGGTGACAAATGTCAAGTCTCACATTGTGGCATCTCTTTCTAGACAAGTACAGGAAGAAAAATGGACTTTTCAAGGAGAAACTTGCCAAGATATAGAACTTTTCAAGAAATGAAAGGTGTTCTATCTTAGAAAAGTGCAGTCATCCTCCAAGGGGCTCCACCCGGAAATGACTTGGAAAGCATTTTGAAATGCCAGAGGCCAGATAAGAAAATTCATATTTCTCTCTTCCTAGTCTGCCAAGGATGACGCTTAATTTCTAGTTCAATTATCACTCTTTCTAGAAGGACTATACATTCAGATCCTTGGGGCAGGGCTTGGTTGGATCCCTTTTCTGGAGAGACCGTGCTGGTGTCTGTGGGATGAGATGAAATAAGTAGCACTGAAAACTGAGGAAGTGACGGTGAGAGCAGCACCGGGAGACATCAGGAAAGGGAGACGATGGTAGGGCTTTGGGAGAAGTTGTACCGAACTGTGGACCTTCTTCATGATCTTCAGGGAAAATGCAAAAATAATGGTATTTTTTTTTTTTGGTTCTTTTTTTTTTTTTTTGGGCGGGGAACCTAACTCAGGGCCTTTCGCTTGCTTGGCGAGCGCTCTACCACTGAGCCAAATCCCCAACCCCAATAATGGTATTTTTAACATCTCTCTCCTCTCTCTCTCTCTCTCTCTCTCTCTCTCTCTCTCTCTCTCTCTCTCTCTCTCTCTTCCTCCTCCTCTCCTTCTCCCCCTCATTCCAACTTTCAGAGGGGGAAGGCACTTATTTTCTTGTTTCTTTTTCTTTTTTCTTTTCCCAGAGTTCCTCTGTGCAGCCTACCAGTTCCAGAACTCACTCTGTGGACCAGACTGATCTGATTAACCGTGCCTGCCTCCGCCTCCCGCGTGCTAGGACAGAAGGCCTGGCCACCACTGCCCGGCTTCATTGACTTGTTTCAGTTCTGTTTTGTTTGTTTGTTTGTATTGCCATTGTTGGTGTTACTGTTTGAAGCAGGCTCTCAGGCTGGCCTTGAACTCCTGTCTTCCTACGTCATTTCTCAGGTCCTGGGGTTACAGATGTGTGTCTCTGCTCCTGGTTTATAGACTTCAATTCTGATAACTTATAGGTGATCCTGCATGCACCCAATCTCCATCCTAGCCACACTGGGCACTCTGCTTAGTTTCTGAGAAGCCCCAGCAGCTATAGAGCCAAATTCTACAAGCAACTCCATAGCTTCACCAGGAAGTGCGTGTTTCCCTCCTTGGCATCCTCCAGGTCACCGTCTCTCCCAATGCCTGTGGTCTCTCAGCTTCTCTGACCTCTGTGGTCACCTGTCTCCGTCTCCACATTCTGCATAATTCTCTGCTTCTTAGACCCCACTTTTGCCTCTCCTTTCCTATGGCTCCCAGGTGTAGCATGTCCCCCAGTACTGTCCTCGACCCTCTCCTGAGCATTACTGGCTCAGAGACAGATGGCCGCATTTGGCATATGAAAATAAGGTTGCCCAGTTAGATCTGAATTTTAGATAAACATCGAATATATTTTTTGCTCTAAGTATTTTTACTCAACAGACCTGCCCAAAAATGTTTGCGTTTAGCACAGCTTTCTTCCTGTCCCTCCAGCCGCCCCCCCACCCCACCTCACCCCCCAAATTCTGAACTACACAGTGAGTTTGAAAATGTATCAGTAAACACAACAATCAAACACATCGACTGGGAGCATCATCTGCACATGAATATTCATGACTGACTCTGCTGGTTGGCCTTGTTATACACTCAGCATTTCTGGGTCAGTCTGGGATCGAACTGTTCTCACACTGAAAGAACCAGCCCAGAGGAAGCCCGGATCACACTCAGTCATTAAATCATTCAGTCACCCAATCATTCATTTATCTGGTGGAATTCAGCATGTTCTTCTCTGTTTACAAGGTCAATTTTTAGGGGGCAAGGGAAATAGCTCAAGTTGACTCACATTTTCCCTCTCTCTGAACCCGGGGTTTGGTTATTTTTTTCCCCCTTCATATAGAATCTAGTCAGCTTAATCCTCTCCTTGCTCCAGAAAGGCTCTTTCCGGAAGGAAAATGAGCTTTCCCATCGTTATATAAATTCTCATGGGGCTTCCCTTTACAAGTTTTTGACAGCTAGGAGTTGAGCCTGGAGCTCTGAGGGAAACTGCCACACACTGATTTATGATGGCAGCTGCTGCTAAACCCCACCCTCCTTCCTCCTCACAGAACCACGCTACCTTGAGGTTACACAACTCTTTTTGCTCTTATTCAAGGGAATAATAATAAAGTGCCAGGTTGCAAGTATAAACAGGACTGTTCTGTGCCTATTATTGTAATCAAATTTTATCTTGCATCAAAAGTACAGGAAATTCTCCACGCTGTCAGCCTCCTGAAGCCTCTGTAGAGATCTGTCTTTATCTCATCCTGGGATGACCCATGGGGCTGTTTGGACTTCCCTTGATCCAGGAAGCCAGTCACACCAGTGATCTATTTTTCCTTACAGACCCAATTGACCACTTTATCTGTGAAAATTGTTGAGTTGATCCAAGCGTGGCACTGGACATGATGATGGGGTCTCAGGACTCTTAACTGTCCAGGATCATGGCTTCGTTCTGTTATTTACCCTGTCAGAGACAATGGTAAACTAATGACCTTCTCCATAGTCAATTCCTCAGCTTTGGGACTTGGAGTTTAGTTCAGTGTTCAAATGCTTGACAGCAAGCACAAGCTCTGGGTTCAGTCCTAG
Organism: Rattus rattus; assembly: GCF_011064425.1. Taxonomy (NCBI): domain Eukaryota; kingdom Metazoa; phylum Chordata; class Mammalia; order Rodentia; family Muridae; genus Rattus; species Rattus rattus. The sequence continues at coordinate 6,637,446 of NC_046168.1, read as the reverse complement.
GCTCAACGACAACACCTCTCAGCTTTAAAACAGGGTGAAGGGGCAGAAGACATGTCTTAGTGATTAGGAGCATGTTCTGCTCTCACAGAGGACCCGTGTTTGGCTCCCCGCATCCAAGAAAGCTGTCTCCCAATGGCCTGTAACTGCAGTTCTAAGGGGATCCGCTGCCTCTGATCTCATATGCATGTATTTATGTGCGTATACTTCCACACATACACCACATAATCAAAACTTAAACACTGAAATAGGGATGGTGACAGCTGGGTTGGTGTTGATGATCATAGCCGTGACTGTGTGTTGAGCTGTTGTATGTTTAGCTTCTTCCAGCAGGACCTACTGCACGGTTAGGATTCTGCTAATTACTTGTAACGGAGTTATTTGTTTATCAATTTATCATTAGTTTGTTTCGTTTTGTTTTTAGGATGAAACCTCCATTAAAAAAAGTAACGATCAAGTTTTCAGAGTCCCTCAAGGTCTACACAGTGAACAAACACACAGTGACGAGAGCTCTGTCAGCAGTGAGAGCCACTGCGTGTCTTAGTTGACTTTCTAATGTGTGGGAAAACATCTTTTGTGCTGCCACAGCCAGAAAGAACCACACGGACACTGCTAAGGTCGGCTGCCGGCCTGGATGGACCTGGCCCCCTTGAGTCACGAGGGCAGAGCTTTTATTCAGCTCTGTTTTAGGAGCAGAAAAAGGACTCTTGTGCAAGTTGGAAGCTCAGCTGGGTGTGGCTTTGCCCTGAGGGTGCCCATCTGCTTATTCCACTTCGGAGCCTGAGGCCTCTCCTAATCCCTTTGCCTCTTTCAGCCCAAACCTTGGCTGTAGCATTAAGTCACCTGGTGTTCTCTTCCTCTTCAAACTGTGTCTTTCTCTCTCATTTGCTCCCCTCCTTTTTTTGTAGACCTGTATAGTAGTCATAACAATAACCACACCACAGATTAAATATTATACCATCCCGAACTTGCCTCCACCAAACCAAAGAGTCTGTAGCTGCTTATTTAGCCTCAGGAAAAGGGCAGAAGGCAGCCACATTCTTTGTTAAACTATCACAGGAATGGCCTCTAAGCACATCCCTTCTAACATCTGTTGAACTGAGTCTCTCCGCAGAGCTCATTGCTTTCAGCACTCTCTTATAGGACCCCCAAGACAGTTCGTCACACTCTGCTTACAGCATGCAGCCATTTTTCCAGTTTTCCACATTCCTCAAAAAAAAAATCAGTTAGGCTCTCCACAGTAACAGCCCACTGTCTGGTACTAACATCTACCTTAGTTACTCTCTATTGCTGTGATGAAACACCCCAACCAAGTCAACTTCTAGAAGAAAGTTTGTTTGGGCTCATGACTTCAGAGGAATAAGAATCCCTCAGGTCTGAGAGCATAGCAGCAAGTGGCAGCCATGTCGGCAGAAACAGAAAGCTGGGAGTGTACATCCTGAGCCGCACGTGTGAGTGGAGAGAACTGGAAACTGTTAAGGCTCTTTAGTTTTAAAGCCTGCCTGTCCCCAGTGACACACTTCCTTCAGCCAGGCCACACAGCCTAAACCTTCCCCCAAACAGTGCCAATAGCTAGGGATCAAGTTCAAATGCCTTAAACTATACTAAGAGGGATATTTAAACTACCACTGTGGGATAGCACAGCGATAGAACGCTAGCCTAATATATGTAAGTCCCTGGGTTCAATTCCCAGAACTGAAAAAAATTGAAAATTCAAGTTAATGGTATTTCTGTGTTAGGCAGTGCTTATCAGCATCTAGTATTTTTTTAAATTAACTTATTTATTCATATAAGTGCACTGTAGCTGTCTTCAGACACACCAGAAGAGGGCATCAGATCCCATTACAGATGGTTGTGAGCCACCATGTGGCTGCTGGGATTTGAACTCAGGACCTCTGGAAGAGTAGTCGGTGCCCTTAACCACTGAACCATCCCTCCAGCCCAACCTCCAATATTCTTCATGGACTGGGCAGGACTTATCTTTCCATACTGCTGTTGTCTCTAATCGTGAACAGCCTGGTTCAGGGTGCTTGTGGATGGTGGTCTCTGGGTGTGCCTGGGAAGTGATTTTCTGATGCCCAGTGGAGGGCAACAAGTGTGGAAAGTCTATTGGCTTCTGTAGTAATCATCCCACTGAATGACTCGTGCCCTCTCTCTACTCATGGTCTGGGTCTACTCATTTGCCTTAGCTCACACACTCCACTCTTGCACACCCAGGCCGCTCATTTGTGGACAGAGGATGGAGTTAGGTCTCTTCCACTCTCTGAAATCTTACTCTTACCTATCATTAGCCTGTAAACCTATTTATTTATTTGTTTGTTTAGGAGATAGTCTTTTTTTTTTTTTTTAAGATTTATTCATTGTATATGAGTACACTGTAGCTGTCCTCAGACACCAGAAGAGGGCATTGGATCTCATTACAGATGGTTGTGAGCCACCATGTGGTTGCTGGGATTTGAACTCAGGACCTCTGGAAGAGCAGTCGGTGCTCTTAACCACTGAGCCATCTCTCTAGCCCCCTAGATAGAGTCTTTTTGTTTTAATTAATTAATTCACCTTACATCCTGATAACAACCCCTCCCCGACCTGAAGAGATAGGGTTTTATTCTGTAGCCCATACAAACTGGGATTCATTTCACTATGTAGCACAGGCTAGCCTCAGACGCATAGAAAGCCTCTTACCAGAGTCCCTTAAATGCTGGGATTATAGGCATGTGCCACCAAACCTGGCCTCGTTATGTTGTAAAGTTTGAAGCTAACTTCCATAGGGCCTTCTATTTTGGGACAGAACTGTCTTCCTCCACATTATTTATTGCAGCAAATTCTAATTCTCTCACAGGCTATAGAAGAGTCAGACCATGAGGAATCTGTCATCACTTTGGCTGTGTCCAAAAGATCACTTCTTCCTAGTAACACCATTTCTTCCTTTACAAAACAGGGAGACCATTACCTAAATCATGGGGTCCTGGGCTTTTGAGATAGTGCATATAAAATGCTTAATAGAGTAGAGAGTTAGACAAAAGGGAAACGTTTAATCTGAAAGCTTAACCAGGCACATGAAACCACGAGGGAAAAACCTGCTGTTTCCATGGACTCTGATGACAAAATTTATCAAAAGGTTCTAGCCAATGTTTTTCTCAAAACTATAGTCCAAATCTTTAATTTGCTTTTAATTTCCATCAAATTATTAGCCCTGCTTTGAAATCTTCCTTTCCTCTCAGTGCTGTGCTGTGACCTCTGGTGTGAGGTCATGGCATGATGTCACAATCTACCTCCAGCTCCAACCTTGAGACTCTCTTGAGGTGATTCTTGAACCCCTTTGCTCTTTACATCTGAGAGATCTCAAGGTATCTGGTTCTATTGGAGGTTCTCCTTTCTCCCTTCGCATCGTTAAAGGGTATGTACTTCATTTGATAGCTATCCCAGGTTCTCTCACTTAGCTAAGACCTGAAGATTCTTCTATGCTTGGCCTAGAATCCCAGATCTGCAATCTACTTTAGTGAGGTTTCGGGGATGGGGTCCAGGGAGAAGGATACAGAACGAGAACACAGGAGCTTAATAGATCATTAGAAGCACACTAACTTGAAGGTTCCCAGGATTAAAACATGTCTGTATTGTTTAAATGTCAAGATGAATGCTCTGAAAGTCCCATTTTGTTAATCAAGATACAATTCTAAAAAAATTAACTCTTTAAAAAACATAGTCAGTGGTGTCTAATACATCCACCAAATTGTACAATGGCCACTACTAATTCTACATTGTTCTATTCCTCAAAAATACTAATGGTTACAATGGCCACTACTAATTCTACATTGTTCTATTCCTCAAAAATACTAATGGTTACCTCCCATAACCTTCCTGCTAACCATGTAAATGGGAAAATACAAAATGTGGCCTTTTGTATCTGACTTCTTTCACTTGGCATAATGTTTTCCGGGTTCATCCATGTTGGGACACGTATTTGTATATTGTTTTTAGTTGCTGAATACTATTCTATTGTTGGATATACCACATTCTGTTCATTCATTGACAAAAGTTTTAGTTCTTGTACACATTGCTGCCATGAACGTTTATGGCCAAATGTTTATGCAAAGATAGTTTTTTTTTTCCTTTTTTTTTTTTTTTTTTTTTTTGAGCTGGGGACCAACCCAGGGCCTTATGCTCAAGGCAAGCGCTCACCACTGAGCTAAATCCCAACCCCGTGCAAATATAGTTTTTAAAGTTCTCCTGAGTATTATTCCTATGTGTAGAATTACTGAGTACTATTATAATTCCATATTTAACTTTTCTGAGTACCAGCCATACTTCTTATAGTATGGGTTGTCTTTTTACTTCCTTAGTAGGGTCCCCTAAAACACAAATATTTCTTATGTTTATAAATCTTACGTTTCTTGAAACTACTTCTAGAGTTTTATGGATATGCCTCTCACATTTAAATATCTGGTCCATTTTAGCTAATGTTTGTACTATGCTTTGAAGTAAGAGATGTCATTTTAAATCCGGCTAACTATGTCAATAATCATTTTGGCTTTTAGTAACATATTGAAACCGAGTCTCAATTTCCTATGTAAAAGAGACTAGCAGACAGACCCAGATAATGAGACTTTGGTAAAGAGCAGGAAAATGTACATATAGCTCTAAGCACAGTGCTCGAAGCCTCCAACTGCTCAGTAAATGCAGCAGTTAATAAACGCAGTGAGTTAATGAGTTAAAGGGGAGTGGGGGTGGAGAGATGGCTCAGCGGTTAAGCCCACGACTCCTCTTCCAGAGGTCTGATTCAATTCCCAGAAACCACAAGATGGCTTACAAATATCTGTAATAGGATTTGATGCCCTCTTCTGGTTTGTCTGAAGACAAACAATATAAACATAAATAAATATTTTTTAAAAAACATGAGTCATTAAGGGAAACATGGGAAGATGGATGCACCATTCACCTCAAGATGTGAATCCCAAGTCTGAGATTGATTGTTAAGGGTGTCTCTGCCCTCAGGTAGACCGTTACTTCAGGTTCACGTTTAGGGATTGGTAAAAACCTGCGTTTCTACAAATTTGAGGGTTTGAAGCTTGTTTGCGCATACGATAGGCGGCGGCTCCTGCAGCGAAGGCCACAACCTGTAGAGGGCGCGCAGGAGCCAGATGCGCTCACGGCGGCTGCGCAGAGCCCACCCTACCCCGGCATCCGCCCCTCTCAGCTGACAGCTCTGGAGACGGAAGAGGCGGTTCTCAGGTGGTGCCCGGTGACTGCAGGCCTGGCTGGCTAGCGTGTTGCGAGGGCCCCAGTCAAGGGCATACTGCGGAACTTTCGGGCCTGGCTCAGCTAAGCGGCCGGAAGGTAGGGCGGGGAGGCGCTGTGAGCGCGCGAGGCCGAGCCGAGTGGCCGGGCCTGCTCTGTGGACACTCGGCTCCCTGCCCGAGACAGAGCGGGGAGGCCGGCTCCGTGGGCCCTGAGGGTACAGGGCGGGGCGGATGGGCCCTGCGGCTGCCGCACGCCCGGGGAACAGTGCCTCTGCGCCGTTGCTAGCCCCGGGCCTATAGCCCTGCCTGATCCTGTCGGGTGTTGCTTGGGATTCGTACAAATACGTCTGCATGGCGATTGGCAGACTGCGGAGAGAGAGACCCAGGCTGACCCTAGCGCTGGAGCCTGCAGGGAGTGGCCGGGAAGATGAATAGGATTTTTTCCAAGCTAGGGAAACCTGGCGGAGGAGGGGCTTCACGTCCTGCTGGAGTGGCTTCCGGTTTGCAACAGTAGCATAATTAAATTTTGTCTGTTTGGTGCTGCCAGGGTTGACTATTGTTCCCGGTTTACAGGTGAAAAAATGACGCATTTTATGCCCAGAGACAAGTCCAGAAAAGAGCCTAGGCTGTCATATGTCTACATTGGCTTAAAGAAGTAGTAATAAGACTTGCTTCCCGTGGTTGTGGAGTCTAGCGTCAGTTAGTGCACCGAAAGGGTTTAGCATAATGCCTGGCACCGGTAAGAACTTAATAATTGTTACTGTTCTTACCAGTGTTACTGTGACAACCGTCCCAACTTCCTTCTAGGAGTGGAATGTGACAAAGTGGTCACTGATTCCTGTGCCCCTCCCTGGTCCTCCATTCCTGTGCATTGCATTTTATTCCAGGTATTTTCTCGATGTCCAGGGCATGGCAAGATGCTAAAATAATAGTCAGATGGAAAAGACTTGGGCCTGTTACGTAAAGGGCTAATGCAGGCTAGTAGGAGAGGAAGTGCAAGGTTCGTTTTAAAAGAAGACAGTATCTGTTGGGGAACAACCGTGTGGAGGTGGGTCTTTAGGTGCCCTCAAAGGCCAAGTGGATGGACTGAGAAAGTGAAAGCTAGCAACCTGAATTAAGGGCCACCTGGACCCAGCCTTTTGGTTGAGGTGGGGCCAGGTAGGATAAGTCATAAGAGACTGTCAAAGAGGTGGGTTTTTTTGGAGTAAGGATTATCAGACTGGATCAGTAATTCTTGAAAATCTAGAAGTATGCTCTCTCTGGCAGCACATATACTGAAATTGAGATGATACAGAGATTAGCAAGGCCTTGTGCCAGAATGACATGCAAATTCCTGAATCGTTCTGTATTTGTGTGTGTGTGTGTGTGTGTGTGTGTGATTGTGGGGATAGGTTATGCAATTAGAAAGGAGACCGAGGGAGGAAATAGAGATTTTCAGGAAGGGAGGGGGATAATAGAACACATGTGACGTGATTGCAGAAAGGGGAGGGGCTGCTAAAGGGGGATGGGTACAAAAGGGAATGGAGAGAAAGGGGGAGGAATTTTGTTTTCTTTTGAGTTTTTTTGCTTGTTTTGTTTGGGTTTTGTTTTTGTTTTTTTCAAGAAAGGTTTTCTGGCTGTCCTAGAACTTGCTCTGTAGACCAAGCTGGAACTCAGAGATCTGCCTGCCTCTACCACCTGGGTACTGGGATTAAAGGTTTTATATATATATATGCCATCACTGCCTGCCTAAGAATTCAAGGCTCAGTGGGAAGGAATCTGAACAAAAGCAAATTATGTATGAAAATGCTGCAATGAAACCTTCTTGTAGTCTGATTTCTAAAAAGTTGTGGGGGGTGGGATGCTAAACCCATTTGTTTTAAAATGTTATCCTACTTTGAGAGTTAATTATGTCACCTGCAAGGTTAATTTATGAGCAAAAGAGAATAAAAGCCAGAAGGGATGGGAAAGAGAAGCCTGACTTGATTGATCTTGAATATGGCTTGAATATTAGAATTTTGTTTTGTTTTGTTTTGTTTTTTTGTTTTTATTTTTCAAGACAGGATTTCTCTGTGTAGTCTTAGCTGTCCTGGAACTTGCTCTGTAGACCAGGCTAGCCTAGAACTCAGAGATCCACCTGCCTCTGTCTCCTCTGAGTGCTGGGATTAAAGGCATGTGCTGCTACCGCCACTCCACCTGGATACTGGAATTACCAAAGCAGTTTCCTCAGGAGATTCTGATGTGCAGACAAGAAGGAGAATGCTAACCTAAAACCATGAAGTCAATAAATATATCTCTCGTATCTGAAAATCCTTTGTTTACAATGAAACAAAAGGCTTAATCTTATCCTCACCATGTGCTACTTTCTGGTCAAACTGTTGAAGATTCAGTAAGGTAATGTGATCGGACTCAGTACCATACACATTTGGTGCTCTATAAGCATAAATTAATTATCGTATGACTTATTTGGGAATCATTTCTGAGAATATGGTTTAAAAATTAAAGTTTTATGTAACATTTTTGCACATAATTCAGGATGTTCCTCACATTCCGTAACCCACCTATGGATCACACTTCTGTAAAACTAAACTTCAATTTAGAGGTCACTCTCCCACTGAGCTATATTCCCTCAGTCATGGAGGTCTGGCTGTAAACCCTGAGTAACTCTTTCAAGCTTATGTGTATGTATGTATGCCTTTGTTCTGTTTTAAAATGTCATCCTACGTTCAGCGCTAACTGTCACTTTTGAGGCTAATTTATGAGCAGGTGAGAATAAAGGTAAGAGGGGATGGGAAATGAAGGAACAGAAGTAGAAGAGGGAGGGAGAAAGCAAAAAACAAATTTAAGATACTTGCTCGTTGTGGTGTCCTGTCATCTTATATAACCACCTCAGTTACAGGGCTGAGGGCAGTTTGATAAGGTGTTATTACTGGGGAACATGCTTTTGTCCTTTAACCATGTGACTCAGCCTGTGCTGGGAGAGTAAAACTACCTGTAGATTAGGTAGGGTTGGTGTGTGTGTTTGACTCAAGTCATGACAGTACAGATGGGGAATTTGGGTCTGGAGAGGGTCCTCACAAATCTTCCCTGTTTGTTTGTTTCTCTTTGCAGATGGCAGAATTTCTGTAGTATGTTGGATGTAAATCCCACATCTTGGTTCCTTATCCAGCTTCAGTCTAGCCTCACTGGCTAGAAAATAAATGGGATTTGCACAAATTCCAAGCCACAGTGAAATAACGCTTGCAGCGTTGATATCCTTTTCTCCTCGTTGTTACTAACAGGTACTAAGTGACCTACGATGGAACACGACTGACTGTGCTTAAGCAGGGCTTAAGAACTGCTGAGGAAAAACAGCGTGTTTTTGAAAACGGGATTGTTTCAGATACAGGAGCTTTAGTTAAAAAAAATGAGAAGAAAGAAAATGGAGTCATTTTAACGGCTGTTCAGATTTTGTAGCATTATCTTTTAGAATGCAAAATATCCTCTCATTTTGTTTCAGACCGGCTCCCATTCAGTTTCAGAAAGTAGTTGTGAGGAAGCAAGGCAGAGTTGTTTTCCTGGATTAGTCATTAGAAGCACAGCAGCCTGGTGTTAGCCCCAGTGCCTGGGGATTTAGTAGGAAAGAGTATGGATGAGCCCTTTGCAGTTGTTCGTGAGGGGGTTTTATATACCATGAAGCTTTCCCACTATGCATTGCTATTGTTAACTGATTTGAATGACTGTCGTCAATCACCAGAGAATTCAATGTCGGCAGAAGACCTGGAAGCCCAGGAGGATGAACTACTGGCCCTGGCAAGTATTTATGATGGAGATGAGTTTAGAAAAGCAGAGTCTGTCCAAGGAGGGGAAACCAGGATCTATTTGGATCTGCCACAGAATTTCAAGATATTCGTGAGCGGTTAGTTAATATCTTCACATAGCCTTTTCTAAATAAAGATTATTCTCAATTTCTTATACTCGTTCTTTGTGTCTACAGTTCTAAGGGGTTACTGTCTTAGTGATACAGATTTAGTATATTTTCTATTTTAAAGGAAAATTGGGAGGTGGGGTATAAAAGTTTTCAATTTGATCCTTCCTTTTTGGCCACCAAATTGAGATATCATGCATATTTTATACAGCTAATCTTCTAATTAGTAGTTGATCAGCACAGTCGTTGATTATTGGAGGTAATCAAAGAAAACAGACAGTAATATATAGCTGTGAAGAGTCATGGAGCTCCCTAGAGTGCCACACGGTTGCTTTCTGCTTGATTTCTAGAATCAGAGCTACAGGTGTGGGACAGGTGTGGGACATGCTCTTACTCTGCCACCTTTCTTGGGGAAAATCAAAACTGTTTGGGTCATTTGCAGAGACCTTGATGCACATTTTCTCACAGTTTCTCTAGAAGCTGAGCTCACTTAGATGAAGCAGTGGCTGTGAGAGTGTGTGCCGTGTTATGTCCTCACACCTGATACTATTTCGTTAGCACAAACGTCCCCAACAGATTCATGACTAGTTGGCATGTGCTGGTCTTAGTAAGTCACAGTTACTTCATAGAAATCAATGTCTTTTTCTCTAGATTGTGTCTTTGTCTACTATAAACCAACAATGAAACAAAGCATTGTTCATGACTTGGTCATTATTGTTAGGAACTGTACTAGGAAGTGTTTACAAGAATGAGTTGTATGACTTTATACATTACACGGCACCTAAGTAAATTTTTCAAGGACTTAAAAGGTGTTGTTTGTTTCTGAAGGCAGAGACTAGGAAATTAACATTAAGGGATGGATGGTGCTTCGGGGAGGGTTTTTGTCCCCTTTACTAAGCATCAGGGCTGAGCACTGCTCAGTAGTGTTGGACACTCCAGTGTTGATCAACTGATCCTTTCTGATTTTTGTTTTTGGTTCAGGCAATTCAAATGAGTGTCTCCAGAATAGTGGCTTTGAATACACCATTTGCTTTCTGCCACCACTTGTGCTGAACTTTGAACTGCCACCAGATTATCCATCCTCCTCCCCACCTTCATTCACACTTAGTGGCAAATGGCTGTCACCAACTCAGGTAGACCCAAAACTTAATTTCTCCTATCCATTTTTAGAAACTTTCAAAACCATCTTTAATTGAAGACTACCTTGGTGATCTTTAATTTAGTGCATAAAGAACAAATGGCTTTGATTTTGTAAATTTTCCCCCTAGTGTTCATGAATCTTAATGCTAATGAATTGAAAATGCTTGATGACTTTAGAGGACTGGCAGGGCTGGAGATTTGGCGCAGAGGTAGAATTCTTACCTCACATGCGCCTGGGTTTTAGCCTCAGTACTGGAGAAAGAAAGAAAGAAAGAAATGGCAGTAAACAAAACTTAATTAATCCTTATGAATTGCAACAGCAATGATTTTTAATCAAGTCTCTTGTCTCTTTTCCTTGAGACAAGGTCTTCCTTATTTCCTTGGATAATGATATTATTTTTCTTAGTTTTTTATTCATTCCTTAAATAAAAGATTTAATTGTAATTACAACAGAAAGTTGAGCTAAATTGCTATAATAAGCAAATTCCTGAATAAATGTAATAAATGCTTCTCCATAAAAATTTGTGTATTAATATGGAGAATTGTCACTTAGCTGTGAATGCACACTAGTAGAAATGTGTGCAGTCCTTGTGGCTGCTTTCTCAGCCTTGATATCTAACATTGAAAGCCTTCTTTCTCTCTGTGCTGTTTATCCTTTCCTGATAATATTAACTCCTATTAGTGGGTACTAATTGTACATATTTATGGGGCCAAGTGTGATATTTCGGTTGTGAGCAGCATGTATTGATCAAACTAGGATAATATGCATTTCTGACTCTGTATCATTTATGTCTGGAGCCTCCAAGCGCCTCTCTTAAACTTCAGTGTTTGATGAAGACATAAATATGAGTTGATGCTAGTACAGGTTCTGTGATGTGATAGATCAGTAGCTACTTTTCCTGAAGTTATGAAGATCGATAAGCTGATATTAAGTCAAAAGCTGTCCACTGTTGATCTCAGGGGAATAAATCATTAGTTTTTCCCTTTAATCATACAGTTTTGATGTTTGTTTATTTTTGAACATAGAGTTTTGCTACATAACCCAGGCTGGGCTAAATCTCATGAATCTCCTCCCTCAGCTTTTTGAGAGCTGGGATTATGTGTGCACAACAATTTGATTTTATCTTATAGTTTTTGTTCTCCTACCTAATCTTTTCTATAAAGGTACCTTTGCAAGAATTAAGAATACAGCTTGAAAAGGAAGTTAAACTTTAAAGGGGATAACGCTTGTAGATAGAAAAAGTGAGTGTAAGAACATGCAGAAGCAGTAGATAGATGGTAGCTCATTATCTGTTGAGGCTATCATTCGTGATCACTGGCATTTAGCAAGTTGTTGAGATGTTTAGAGATCCGTAGTTACTGATACGCTGCACACTTTCATGTGCTTCAAACAAATTCACATAAAAAGGATACATTAATTGGATATATGACTTTCAGATTTTAATATCTACTTACTGCTAGCTTTGGGGGTACTAGGGTATAGGGAAAGGATCTTGTTTTGTCTTTAGGTAAAATTATACTAGAATTCTTTATCAAATAATATCTTATGCAGAGAATTGATGTTTTAATTGATTGTGGGTTTTTTTTCTTTTTCTTTTTGATTTTGCTTTTGATATTCAAGTCTGACAAGGTTTCTCTGTGTAACAGTCCTGACTCCTGAAATTTCACTCTGTAAACCAGGCTGACCTTGAACTCACAGATATCTGCCTGCCTCTGCCTTTTGAGTGCTGTGATTAAAGGCGTGTGCCTTTACAGTTGTGTTTCTTATTCAATTTTTGTCACTATACCCTGACTCCATGGCATTGTGAATTTTACCTGTGAAATTGACACTGGCCCTGTCATTCACTGGCAGGGGTGGATAGATAGAATCAGGAAGTGGGTCTAGTTATCTAGTATTTTTCTCTACTCTACCAGTAGACATCTCTCTTCCTCTCTATTCTCTACTTCACATTTATATGTATGTCTCTTCTAAAGTGGGACTGGAGAAGAAAGGAGGGAAAAGAATGGCCACCTATCAGACTTCACAGAACTTCCTTTTTAAATAGTTATTACATGGGTTAGAGAGATGGCTCAGTGGTTAAGAGCACTGACTGCTATTCCCAAGGTCCTGAGCTCAATTCCCAGCAACCACATGGTGGCTCACAACCATCTGTAATGGGACTGATGCCCTCTTCTGGTATGTCTGAAGACAGTGACAGTGTACTTACATACATACATAAGTAAGTCCCCCCTCCCTCCGGGAGCTGGGGACGGAACCCAGGGCCTTGTGCTTGCTAGGCAAGCGCTTTACCACTGAGCTAAATCCCCAACCCCATAAGTAAGTCTTAAAAATAGTTACTATACTTTGGGGCTAGAGAGATGATGGCTCAGTGGTCAAGAACATTTGTTGTTCTTGCAGAGGACCCTGGTTCAATTCCCAGCACCCACATGGGAGTTCACAACCATCCATAACGCCAACTTCAGGGAATCTGATGCTCTCTTGACCTCATTAGATACCAGGGTGGGGGGGAAAATATATATATATATATATATTTATATTTATATTTTACATATATATATAGAGAGAGAGAGAGAAGGAGAGGCAAATTAAAACAAATAAAAACTAAAATAAATGTCTTACATTGCACATATTTTAGCAGGTTTTTCAAAAGCAGTGTTCATATTAAAAGCTTCAAGCAAATATGGAAAAGCTTTAATTGTCAGTAAATATTAAGTGCTCGTGCAGAATTATCAGAAGCACCAGACAGAGCAAGGAACAGAAAATGGTATTTTTTTCATTGGGATTTAATTTACAAAGTTTGCTTGCCATCTGGAAGGCTTGTTTTTAGGTGTTTACCTGAAAAAAGAAAAGCTGCTTATAACTTCTGAGCTCCAGTTACAAATATTTTGCATTTCTATTGGGAAATCCTCTTACACTTGACTTTCTAATGAGATGGACCAGTTTTAGATGGAAAGTTAAAATAGTTTAACTTTGATGGAAGTGAGAGCCTGGTTTGTGGCAGCCGAACATGTTGCTGGCCTGTAATTAATGCTCTGGGCCTGGCCCTCTGCTTCCCTCTGTTGCAGAGTTCTAGGTAGAGAGAGTGTTGCAAACTTGTGTCAGCTGGGGATTTTGCCCTGCTAGAATGCTCCTTGTCAACCACGGGCCGGAATCCAGTTCCCTGACTGAAAGGAAAAACGTTTATTCCAGCTGACCTAGCTCTTTGAAAGTTAACATTAATTTTGAAACCTTGAAAATATTTTCGATTTAACAATTTTAAAAGAATTTTTGAGACAAAGTCTCACATAGTTCTGGCTGGTCTTCAACCCACTGTGTAGTTATGGATGCCCTTGAACTCCTGATGCTCCTTGCTTTGCTCCCAAGTGCTGGGCTTGTAGGTGTGCTCTAGGATATTCATTTATTTCAACTTAATAATATAAGCTGTGTGTGCTTATGGAGTTATATATTTTGATATATAGGTTATGTAATATTTGAGACTAAACAACCAATATTGTTTTATAATTATGATAAATACGTTTATTTTCCCTCCTAGTTTTTTGAAAAATAGATATTTATATAATATTTATATATATATAAGAATAATGTGGCTTTTGTTGCCTTTAGTCAGGGATTCATGTAGTTTGTTATCTCTGTGTAGCTGAGACTGGCCTTAAACTCACAGTTACCCTCTTCTACATCTCAGGAGTTAGGACGTCAGGCCTGTGCTATCTCAGTATCATCAACCTCTCCCTACCCTGTGCACAGGGGACTTCGTGTCCATGTAACTGTGGTTAGTGAGCACCAGGCAGTGTTCCTCCATCCTTCACTTCCCTGCCCCACCTCTGCTCTCAGATTCTGTAAAATGAACTCTTGTGTCTACTTTTATTTTTTTATTAAAAGTTTGTTATTTTTATGCTTATAAGTGTTTTTGCCCCTGTATGTCTTTGTGCACCACATGAATGCAGTGCCCACGGAGGCTAGAAAAGGGCATGAGGCCTTTTGGGACTGGAGTTACAGATGGTTATGAGCCACCCTGTTGGTTCTGGGAACTGAACTTGGGTCCTCTGGAAGAGTAGCCAATGCTCTTAACTGCTGAGCCATCTCTCCATCCCCTTCCCTTTAAAAAAAAAAAAAAAAAAAAAAAAAAAAAAAGCCAGGTGTTACCCCAGCACTCAGGAGGTAGAGGCAGGCAGATCTCTGAGTTTGAGGCCAGCCTGGTCTACAGAATGAGTTCCAGGACAGCCAAGAGAGACTGTGTCTCAAAAAACAAAGCAAATAAGCTAAAAAGGAAGATGACTTCAGACTCCTGATTCTTCTGCCTCTCTTAATTAAGCAGGCAAACTTAAAGGTATACCCTGCCACATCTAGCTGAGGTTGATTTCTATATTTTACATACAAACAAACCACTCAGTACTTGTGTTTCTGAGCCTGGCTCATTTCACTCAACACAGCGATTCCCAGTTTCATCCATGTTGCAAATAAGAAGAGGCTTTTCTTTTTTGTAGGTGGGCAGTACTTCATTATTCTGTGTCCAGCTGTTGATGTGTTTGGGTCGTTTCCTTCCTTGGCAATACTGACTAGCTCTGCATCACAGGAGTATGTATGCTATACACTCTCATTCTGACGATGTGTACCTGGTAGTAGGATTGCTAGATTATATTGCAGTTCTGGTTTTGAGCCTTTGAGAAACCCTTGTACTGTTTCCCACAGAGCTGCACTGATCCACATTCTTACCATGTGCCAGGAGCTCCCTTTCCGATGTCTTTGCCAGCACTTACATTTTGTTTTGTTTTGTTTTCCTTTTTTTTTTTTTCGGAGCTGGGGACCGAACCCAGGGCCTTGCTCTTGCTAGGCAAGCGCTCTACCACTGAGCTAAATCCCCAACCCCAGCACTTATGTTTTTGATGCTAGCCATTTGTGCTAGAGTGAGGAGGCAGTGCTTCACTGTGCCTGGGTATCACATCATTGCAGTCAGTGACACTGAGCTTTTCTGGCAAGCTCATGTCTTCACTAAGAATTGTTAGGTATTGATTGCCTTGTGTGTATTAGAAATGGCTGGGGATTAAACCTAGGGCCTTGTATGCTATGTATGTTCTCTGTCATTGAGTAATGCCCAGGTATTACTTAATGTTACTTAATGCTTACCTAGATGTTATTGTTTAAACCAGGTCTGGTAGCAGTAGCCTTTGATCTTCTTCAGGAGGCTGAGGCAGGAACATCAAAAGTTCAAGAGCTGGACCTGTAAAATGGCTCTGCAGGCAGGGACATTTGTCCTAAGCCCGATGACCTGAGTTTGATCCCTGAAACCCATGTGATTGAAGGAGAGAACTTACTCCTGCAAGTTATCCTCTGATCTTAACATACAGGCCATGGCATGTGCATGTTTGTGCCCACACATAACTACATACAAAATAAGTATATATTTTGAAGGCAAACCTGAGCAATTTGGCCAGACTGTACCAAGTAAAGAGAAGCCTCAGAACTTTAGCTCATGGTAGTGCATCTGCCCTGAGTCCCATTCCCACTATAGCGAAAAAGAAAAAAGAAGCAGATTATTTTGGGCACTTGCGCTTTTGAAATTTGTCACACGTGCTGAGTGTTACCTTGTCGGGTGTTGTACACAGCGTGACTACCCATCTGGTAGTTCATCCTTGTGCTCCATTGTTCCCTGTGCTCTGCAGAGCCTGCTCAGTTTGACAAAACCTTTCACCAGTTTTGAGTTGATTTTTGTAACTGGTATATGTGTTGGGGGTGCCCTTAGTTTGGCTCTTTTGAGCATGAATATTCAATTTTTCCAGCACCATGTGTTGAAGATGCTGTCCTGTCTTGGATGTTTCTGCTTTGTTGTTTCTTGTGGACTAAGTAAACAAGCACTCTACCCGTGTTCCTGGTTTTGAATGATATTTTGTTGTTGTTGTTCATTTATTTATTATTTTTTGTTTCAGCCCATTTACTATTCATATGAGCCTCACAAATTTCTGTTGGATAGATTTGTTATAGGAAGTGCAGTTAATCCAAAAGAGGAACAGAAGGGTATGGGAGAAGAGAACACAGGTAATTACCCAATTTTACTACCCAGATACAAGTGCAGTGAGACACTTGCAGGGCTTGGATAGCTTCCATACAGTGTTCTTTTTCTAATCACCATTCCAGATCACCTAACAGGAAGGGTAGGGCTCCTGAAGAGAAGCCGTCCCTTTAGGACTCAATTCCTTCCTAACACATGAGGTACAGAGTGACACTAAAACTGAGTCAGTAGCTTAAACAACAGCCTGGTTCTGTGTCCCATGGTAGTCTGTTGTCTTCATATTCTAATTTCTAATTTGTTTTACTCTGGCTCCTGTTGCTGAATGGTTGAACAATTTGGTGAGAATGTTGGTACTATTTTGTTAGTAAGAAAAAGAAGTGTCAGGAAGTTATGCTAAGTAAGCTTCAAAAGATCAGGAGCTGGTGTCTCATCTCTTCAAATTCAGCATCCTCGTGTGCTTTCTCCCAGCTCTCTGCTCTCTGCAAGCACCTGGACAACCTGTGGGAAGAACACCGAGGCCGTGTGGTGCTGTTTGCCTGGATGCAGTTTCTTAAGGAGGAGACCCTTACCTACCTGAATATTGTCTCTCCTTTTGAGCTCAAGATGGGGTCTCAGAAAAAGGTTCAGAGAAGGACAACAGCTCAGGCCTCTTCCAACACAGAGCTTGCTTTGGGAGGAGCTGCTGCTGCTGCTGCTGCTGCTGCGCCAGATGTAGACCAAGAAGACAGTGTGGATGAGAGAGCTGTACAGGATGTAGAATCATTGTCAAGTCTGATCCAGGAAATCTTGGACTTCAATCAAGATCGGCAGATGAAGTGCTTCAATAGTAAACTGTTCTTGTGCAGTATCTGTTTCTGTGAGAAGCTGGGGAGTGATTGTATGTACTTCTTGGAGTGCAGACATGTATATTGCAAAGCCTGTCTGAAGGATTACTTTGAAATCCAGATCAAAGATGGTCAAGTTAAATGCCTCAACTGTCCAGAACCACAGTGTTCTTCGGTGGCTACTCCTGGTCAGGTACTATCCTCTGTCGATGTCATGTGCCCTCCAGGTCCTTTTTCACAAAGGGAAACATCTCAGAAAGTTTTCTTTTTTGTTTCCTTCTGAGATAGGATCTTTCTATGTAGCCCAGACTGGACTCGAATGCATGATCCTCCTGCTTTCACTTCCCAAATGCTGACATTAAGGTGGCTGCCACTACACTTGCTACAGGAATTTTACTTAATTAATGTGTTATTTTGCAGTGTTGAAGATCAACTGTAGGCCTCACATATGCTAGGCAAGCCCTTTCCCACTAAGTCACACCCCGACCCTCACAAACTTCCTTGATTAGTACTCAGGATAGACTAAGCCCTTAGATGCAGTCCACAAGTGTTTCATTGTGTCTCTTAAGAATGCTATAAGATGGGAACGGACATCCCCAACCACCTGTAATCCCAGTACTCCAGAGTCAATATCATCCTTGTCTGCTTAGTAAATTCAAGGCTAATTTGAGCTGCATGAGATTCATCTCAAAAAATCAAGATGGCTCAGTAGGTAAAGGCACTTGCCACCAAGCCTGATGACCTGAGTTGTCTTTTAATCCACACAGATTTCCTCTCTCTCTCTCTCTCTCTCTCTCTCTCTCTCTCTCTCTCTCTCTCTCTCTCTCGGGGGTTTCTCTGTAGCCCCTGCCCCGACTGTCTGAGAACCAGGCTTGCCTCGAACTCAGAGCTCCACCCTGGGTGCTGGAACTAAAAGAGTGCACCACCATACCCAGCCTTAGTTTTGACCAATGTGTAGATCCACACAGCCACAGCCTCAGTCAGAGAAAGGCATAGGAGGTGGAGGCAGGTGGATTGCTGAAAATTCAAAGCTAGTCTGGACTACATAGGAAAGCCCATCTCAACCGTGCCTCCCTCCCTCCCAAAAAGGTGTGAACTGTTGCCAAACCTGCTTTGACTGAAGTGAGAATAGAGGTGTGACTTTTGTACCTGTCTGTTTTACATCAGCAGCCTCAGTCTTCACAGGATCAGAACTAGTTGGGAAAGCTTCAGATTTGTGGTGCTTTATATTCCCTCTCAGGTCAAAGAGCTGGTAGAAGCAGACTTATTTGCTCGCTATGACCGCCTCCTCCTCCAGTCTACTTTGGATCTAATGGCAGATGTGGTGTATTGTCCCCGTCCATGCTGCCAGCTCCCTGTGATGCAAGAGCCTGGTGGCACCATGGCTATCTGCTCCAGCTGCAATTTTGCCTTCTGCACCTTATGCAGACTGACCTATCACGGGGTTTCTCCATGTAAGGTAACGGCAGGTATGTTGTAACTGAACCCAACCCTCGTCCACTAGCCTTCCCTTGTGAAGGCCTGTGACTTCCATTCCTATAGAGTCCTCAGCCTGTAGAATTTGCATCCTGTCCGAGTCAGAGCTGGTAGAAGCAGAGTTGCCCTGACAGATGTGGCACATTGACACATCTTGCTAGTGCTGGATGAAATTCTCATTCAGAGGTTACTTTGTCAGTTACTATCTTGGCTCTGGAGGAAAGGAATGAGCAGAAGAGACAAAATCCTTTTGTGGAGCTTCCGATCTAGTGGGGCTGATAGACAACACAGTAAGTAGTGGTAAGTGCTAAGGAGGAGAAAGAAAGCAAGAGTTGGTTAGGAAGGGTTCTGAGGGGAGGGGATTTAATTAGCTAGAAGCAGGCAGAACCAGTTAGTTGGGAAGGCTTTCTAGGAAAAAGACTAGCATGTGGACTCTGCCCGTGAACATGAAGTAATTCGGGTCCTGATAGCAGATGCAGGCATCCAAGCTCCCTCTCTTGATTCTTTGGCACGTGTGTTTCATCAGCCCCCAGTGCTTGCTCCCTGAGCACCTGTGTTGGAGTGAGCACAGGAGTGACACATGCCTGCCATTTCGGGTACAGGTACTCTAGGGAATCAGGCCCTTGGTCCTGGTCCTTGGTGCCCTGCCTTTCCTCAGTTAGTGAAGATGACAATAATAGTCAAGGTGTTGTAAAACGGAAGAGAACTAATAAAAATGCCTGTGACAGGTAGATAGGGAAATTGAAAGTCAGGGTTAAAAACTTGGAGCAATTTCAGAATATCTCAAGTCTAATACAAATCTGTAGTTGTTATTAATTTCTTTGCAAAAGTATTGATTCCTGACAGGAGGACTGGTCTTTGTCCTTGGCAGAGTGAGAGACAGTGAACTCATTGTTTGGGAGGAGCAGAGCTGTACTGAGGAAAGTAGATTAATAAATAACAGGAGCAGGGCTAGGGCTAGACAGCATGGGTGCAGTGGGTAGGAGTGCGTGCTGTGTAAACAAACATGAGATCCTGAGTTTGAATCCCCAGCATCCATGTAAAAGTCTGGGTGTGGCCACATCTACCAGAAACCCCATTTTTGTCTGACAAAGACTGGTGGATCCTGGGAGCTCACTGACCAGTCAGCTCACCACTAAACCAGCATGCTCTGGTTTAGTGTCTAGAGGAATGAGGCAGAGAGTGGTAGAGAAAGATAGTGGATGTCCTCCCTTGGCCTCCACATTCATGTGCACAGATACACATATCTGTATTCTCCCATACACACACTACACACATATCCTCAAAATAAAAATTAAGTAACTGGGACTTTAATGAGAGGTCATCAGTTGTATTGAGAAGTTGATGGAGTGCAATTGTGAACAAAAGCTTTTACCTATAGCTAGAACCTTTGCAAATGGTTGACTAGTCCATTTAAGTTGTCGAGAAGCAGTATAAGCCAGTTGAGTATTGGGGGGAAAGGTGAAAAGAACATTTTTTAAAAAAATATGGGTGTATACATGTGAGTGCAGTGCCTGTGGAGGCCAGAAGAGGGCATTACATTCCCCTGGAGCTGGAGTACCAGGCATTGTGAGCTTCATGGTGACATTTGTGCTGGAAACGGAACCCAGGTACTCTGGAGGAGCAGCAAGTGTTCTTAATAGCTGAGCCTTCTCTCCAGCCTCAAGGAAGTACTGCTTTAAAATTTACATTTGTCTGTCTGTCCATCAGTCTGCCTTTCTGCCTGTCTGTCTATTCTCGTTGTGGGAAGCACACTCATATCCTGGTGAGAATGTGGCAGTCAGAAGACTACTTGGTGAGTTGGTTCTTCCACTGTGTGGGCCTGACCATTGAAGTCAGGTCATCAGGCGTGGCAGCCAATTCTTCACCCACTGAGCTATCCTACCACTCCAGGAAGAACTTTTCAGCACCTACAACAAAGCAACACTTAGTCACCATTTTTGTATGTCAGAATTTGGAATTTTATGATGACTGATGTTTATATATTATAGAATCTGTGTCTACAACTTAAGAGATTTTGGTATGGCATTAAGGATTGAATTCAGGGTCTTGGCAAACACTCTGCCACTTGGCTCCATGGGTGGATTGTTTTTTGTTTTTTTTTTTTATTGAAAAACCAATTTTTTTATTTATTTATTTTTTTTTTTTCGGAGCTGGGGACCGAACCCAGGGCCTTGCGTTTGCTAGGCAAGCGCTTTACCGCTGAGCTAAATCCCCAACCAAAAAACTAATTTTTAATTGAATGTTGTCAGTTACATAAATATACTGACATCGAGAAACAAAGTCAAAGGAAAACTTGCCAATTAGCAAGTATGACTCTTCTAGTGAATGGATTCCTTCCCTCCTCTGTCATGGTGCATAAGTAACTTTTACCTGGTTGTATTTTTTTGGGTCTTAGGATTTGGATTGAAGGTAGCTACTCCAACATAAGCCTTTGTGTGTGTCTTGGTTTTTTCAGCACGTTGAGAACTTTATCTAGGGCTGGAGAGATGGCTCAGTGGTTAAGAGCACTAACTGTTCTTCCAGAGGTCCTGAGTTCAATCCCAGCTACAGTGTATTTATATATAATAAATAATTAAATCTTTAAAAGAAAACTTTATCTAATACACAGATCTAAACTATAGAAGATTGTTTACATTTTCACAAATATATTTATATATTTCGTATATAAATATGAATATATTTATAATATATTATTTCAAATATAAATATATTTCATAAATATATTTATGGTTTTTACTGGCATGTTAGTTATATACAATAATGGGTTTTATTATGAATTTTTCTTTTCTTTTTTTTTTTCAAGATAGAGTTTCTCTGTGTAGCCCTGGATGTTGTGAAACTTCCTCTGTAGACCAGGCGCTGGCCTCAAACTCAGAGATCTGCCTGCCTCCGCCTCCCAGGGACTGGGGTTAAAGCCCACTTTGAATGTACTATCACTACCTGATATTTCATTATGAAAGCTTTATACATGTATATGTTTTTATCATAATCGTTCCAGTGCCCCTTTTTGTCTCCTCCTTTTCTTCCACTGATCTAAATTTTATGGGTGTTTTTTTGTTTTTTTGGTTTTTTTGTGGAGTTTTTGTTTTGTTTTCAGGTCAGGGCATCACCATGTAGTTCTGACTGACCTGGAACTCTATGCAAACCAGGCTAGCCTTTAAAGTTTACTCAATGAGATCTGCCAGCCTCTGCCTCCTACGTGGCTGGGGTCAAAGCTATGTACCACCATGTCCATTGTGGCCATTTTTAATGTTTTTCTAGAGAAATTAATAGACTTACGGAATGAATACCTACAAGCAGATGAAGCTACTAAAAGGTTCTTGGAACAGAGGTATGGCAAGAGGGTGATTCAGAAGGCCCTGGAGGAGATGGAGAGTAAAGACTGGCTGGAGAAGAACTCCAAGAGCTGCCCCTGCTGCGGAACGCCCATACAGGTAACCTCTGGGGGAGGGACAGACTCGGGAGCACAGCACCCTCCAAAGCCCACTGGTAAACTGTAATGATTATGGAGAAAGCATCTGGGGACCTACTCAGCCTCCTGACTAAAAATCGAATTTCAGTAGTAAATACTGTAACTGAGCTTAAGTGTGCACAGGCTTCTCTATTCAAACTGCTTTTATACAAAGACAATTTATCTCACATTGTGCCCACCTCAGAATTGAATAGATGATGCTCCACTTTGCTTTCTGTTGTTATAGCAACAACACAGGCTAGGTTAGTTACAAAGCTTATTTTGATTGTTCTGGTTCTGCCCTGAGACCATGCAGAGGATCGGGTGGTAGGAAGTGTGTCTCCACTGGTAACTCTCTCTCATAAAGCCACCAGTCTCCAGCGATGGAGCTCCACCCTGATGGCCTTATGTCACCCTCATCTCCAAGGGCCCTGCTTCCAGATACAACATTCGGGTCAAGTTCCATGTCTTAATACCTCTCAATGGGGAGTAAATTCCCAGGTTGAGGTTTGAAAGGGACAAACTCATTAGTAAGAGCATACAGAGATACAGTCAACTCTTAATGTCTGTGGTTTTAAAGATCGCTTATTTTTTTTTCTCTGCGTATGATTGTTTGCCCATGTTTGTCTGAGTACCATGTGCATGCCTGGTTCCTGCAGAGGCCAGAAGGCAACTTTGGATTTTCTGGAACTGGAGTTACAAATGGTTGTGAGCCCCCATGTGGGTGGTGAGAATTAAACCTGGGTCCCCTGGAAGAGCAGGGAGTGCTCTTATTCAAGGAGCCATCTCTCCAGCCCCAATTGGTATTTGTAAAACAGTCTGATCTGGGGCTGGGGACACACCGCAGTTGGTAGAGTGCTGGCCTAGAGGTCAGGAAGCCCTGTGTTTGGTCTCCAGTACAACAAACTAGACGTACATGACAAAAGTCAAATAGTCCCCTTCACTCTTTGTAGAATGGACACCAAGAGTCCTTGATTTGGGAGGTGGAGGCAGGAAAATCAGAGGTTTAAAGTCACCTGTAGCTGTGTAGCAAGTTCAAGGCCAACATAGATTCATGAGATTTTAAAATCAAAACATGGCCTTCCATTTGGTTTTATTTTTCTCATCGTGTACATTGTTTTTACTGAAACTGATGGTAATTCCTTAGAGCGTCATTAAGGAGAGCGGCGTCATGTTTGTCACTTCTGACGTGCTTGAGCCCCGTGGTAGTATAAAATATGCCTCTGCTTATGCCACCAGTTTTGATTGGTGTAGAAATTTAGAACTCAGGCCCAGCCTGGTTGGCATATTCTGTAGTCCCAGCCATTTGGGAAGCTGAAGCAAGAGGATTGCCAGTGAACAACTTAGACCCAGTCTTAAAAGTGAAAAGTAGAAAAGGAAAGGGATATAGCTTATGGTAGAATGCTTGCCTGGCGTGTGTCTATCTCTGGTGCTGAAAATAAAGTAACGTTTTAATTAATCTGCTTATGTGTTCCTCTCCTATGCATCACTTGTGTCTATTTACAAGAGAGATTTTGCTAAGTATGTAGTTATAGGAAGACCTGCTCGATATTTCTGTATTTTACCTGCAATGCAAAGTTGTAAGCGTAAGTGGCTGTCACTGTTGCCTGTGCAGCAGTCCTCCTTGAGAAAGGACGAAAGACCAGGGGAAGTGCACTGTGTGTTTTCCGGCACATGTATTCTGCTTTTACCACCATGATACTGTTCTTGTCTCTCCTTCCCACCAGAAATTAGACGGCTGCAACAAGATGACCTGTACTGGCTGTATGCAGTATTTCTGCTGGATTTGCATGGGCTCTCTCTCAAGAGCAAACCCTTACAAACATTTCACTGATCCTGATTCTCCATGCTTTAACAGGTTTGTACACATAGGGTTCCTTAAGACTTAGCAGGTAAAAAAAACTCAGGTGTGCCTGCATGAGGACATGTATGTGCACAGGTGTACCCTGGGTAGGCAGAGACCAAGAGGGTTTCTGTCAGAGTTGAAGCTAGAAGTGCAGATTGTTTGCAGGATGCCTATTTTGTCACATGAGAACTGGGATCCGAACTCCTGTCCTCATGAATGAACAGCATTCTTGACCACTGAACCATCTTCCTAGCCCATCTGGAATGTTTTTTTTTTTTTTTCTTTTTTCTTTTTTTCGGGGCTGGGGACCGAACCCAGGGCCTTGCGCTTCCTAGGCAAGCGCTCTACCCCTGAGCTAAATCCCCAACCCCTCCTGGAATGTTTTGATGCCAGTGTGCGGGCTGGTTAATTTTCTAATACCAGTTTTTTTTCTAAAGTAACTAGACTTGGAGAACTTTTTTCCCACATGTGATTTTTAAGTCTTCTTGAAAATGGGTAAAAATTTATTTTTTACTTTTTATCCTCACCTTAAAAAAAAATTATACTTAGCTGGGCAGTAGTGGACACTCCTTTAATCCCAGTACTTGGAAAGGCCAAAGCAGGCAGATTGCTGAGTTCAAGGCTAACAAGGTCTATAGAGTGAGTTCCAAGACAGCCAGGCTGTAAAGAGGAACCTTGCCTGGAGGGTGGAGGGGATATGTTTATGGGTGTTTTGCTTGCATTTACGTCTTATATTACATGTATGCCTGGTGTTCACAGAGTATGGAAAAGCATGTTGTGTCCCTTGGTACTGTAGTTAAAGATAGTTGTGAAGCCACTATTTACGTAGTGCTAGGAATCAAACCCAGGACTTCTGGAAGAGTAGCTGTGCTCTTAACAGTTGTACCATCTCTCCACCCCTACACATACCCGTCAGTTTTAATGACAAAGCATATGTGATATAGGCTGGTCTAGAATTTTAAAACTGATTTAAATTATTTGTGTGGGAGGGTTCGGGTGTCGGCGTGTTGGTGTTGGTGCACGTGTGAGGTCAGGACAGCTTTCAGTACCTGTTACCTGCTTCTGCCACCTTCCCCTGGGAATCTAACTCAGGGCAGGCACCTCTGTCTGATGGGCCCTGGGGCTCACCCTGGCTTGGAAGTCTCAGTACTCCTTTTTTTGTTTGTTTGTTTTTTGTTTGCTTGTTTTTCAAGACAAGGTTTCTCAGTGTAGCCTCATGTGTCCTGAAACTTATTCCGTAGACCAGGCTAGCCTCGAACTCAGAGATCTGCCTGCCTTTACTCCACACTGAGCTTAGTCCTCCTTTTATGGTAAAAGTTTTCTAGCATGTAGAAAGGTTGAGAGACTATAGCTGTGACTGGTGTGAGTAAACAGTGAACAGTACACTGACTTACTCTCTCTACTGTCTCAGAGAGGCATTGCTAAACTGCTTGAGGGTGAATTATGGCAATGCTTCCACTCTGTTACTTCATTATATATCCTAAATTTAGAAAATGCCTGTAAGACTGAGTGAGGGTGTAGTTCAATGCTTAGCATGTGTAGGAGCTTTGAGTTTAATCCCCTCCCCTCACCCAGCTCCCCCAAACCAGAATGTTTCTATGCAATGATAGTACTTTAAAAGTGAATGGTGGCCGGGCATGGTGGTGCCCACATTTAATTGTAACTTTCAGGAGGCAGAAACAGGAGGAGGATCTCTGAGTTTGAAGCTGGCCTGGTCTACATAGTGAGTTCCAGGACAGCCAGTGCATCATAGAGAGACCTTTTCTCAAAATAAACAACTAAGTGTGATATACTATCTTGTATTGATATATATCAAAACATATTTAAGACTTCCATTCATCGGGACAGCAAGATGGCTCAGCAGGTAAAGGCACTTGCTGCTCATGATCTGATGACCTGAGTTAGAGCCCTAGAACCAATATGAAGATAGTTTAAATATCCTCTGACGGGGTTGGGGATTTAGCTCAGTGGTAGAGCGCTTGCCTAGGAAGGGCAAGGCCCTGGGTTCGGTCCCCAGCTCCGAAAAAAAGAACCAAAAAAAAAAATATATATATATATATCCTCTGACCTCTACATGTGCACCTCCAACTGCACAGCACATACTAATCTTAAAAACAACACACCTTCCTCTTAGCATTCAGAATGTCTACTACCGTCAGTTAAGGAGCCAGGATCTAGTCAGCTTCCGTCTGGTTGTTTTTCTTTTGTTTTTTGTTTTTTGTTTTTTGTTTTTTTAAATCATTTATTTACTTTATGTATAGGAGTACACTGTCACTGTCTTCAGATACACATGAAGGGGGCATCAGTTCCCACTACAGATGGTTGTGAGCCACCATGTGGGTGCTGGGAACTGAACTCAGGACCTCTGGAAGAACAGTCAGTGCTCTTAACCACTGGGCCATCTCTCCAGTCCCTGTTTTTCTTAATATAATGTTTGGACTACTTACTTGTCAAGGAAAAACTGACTCTTTAAAAACTCCAAGCCAGCTTGTAGTGTTAGGTGACATTTCTAGAGTTTTGTCTCCATGACATCATTAGCTGTCTTCTCTTTGCTGACACTGAAGCCACATCTGGATGGAAGTTTGATTAGTTCTAATAACCATTTTATGAAGGGTATTTCATGTTATACTGAACGTGGTCGCTTCAGGAAAACCGTGCTCAGACTGACTCTGTGTGATAGATAGTGTGCTGTCATTTCCTTCATGCAGAGCTATGCTTCCCTTGAGTTATTAGAAAAGAATCTGAGGTGATTTTTTGACACAGTGTGGGTTACTGTTCAGAAGTTCTCCAAGTCAGCATTGGTGTTTTGCTCCATTGGTTTCTGTAGAACTTAACACTCATCATTGTAAAAGTGTAAGAGAAATGGGGGAAAGTTAGGCCTGCAGTGAACTGCTACAAGGTAGTGTTGGAAATGCAGCACCTTTAGAGAGTATAAGGGAAAGAAGACTAAGGGCCTATACACAGCACTACCCATGAGGACGCAGGGCTGTGAGAGAGAATGGGAAGATTAGCACATGGCTGGGTATTTCCTGAAAGAGTTCAGTTTCTTCCAGTCTACATGATTCCCCATTGCTTATTTCACAACTACATATATTATCAGTTTGGTGATGTTCATTCCCCCTATTTTTCAAATAAACTAAAAAGAGGAATGGGGTACAACTAAGAGGCAGTCTCCAGGCATGCAGCAGGCATACACTGACCAGTACTTTTCTTATTTATCTACTTATCTTTAGATAAACAAGGTTTCTCTGTGTAATCTTGGCTGTCCTGAAACTCTGTAGACCAGGCTGGACTTGAACTCAGAGGTTCATATGCCTCTGGTTCCCAAGTGCTGGGATTAAAGGCATGTACTGCCCCCAGCTTTGTTGCTGATTTTTTTTTTTTTTTTCCGGAGCTGAGGACCGAACCCAGGGCCTTGCACTTACTAGGCAAGCGCTCCACCACTGAGCTAAATCCCCAACTGTTGCTGATTTTTTGAGAAGGGCCTTGCCTTTCTCTCCATTCCCCTGGCCTTCATAAAACTTTACACTCCGTAAGCTAGCCACCAAGGATCTCCTGTCTTTCCTCTTATTTCTTGCCCATTGTCTCTCTAGGGCAAGTGAATCTCCTTTGGTTGAGAACCTGGTTTTGAGGGTCCCGAGCTGATACTGTCTCCTTACACAAACATCTCTCAGCTTCTTTGGAAGGACCTAGATTTTAGCCCTCCTTAATGAAATGGTTAAAGAAGAATATGCAGAGATGTTACCAGAAGAGTAGACTGCTTTTGGGAGACGGAGAGAGAGTTGGGTTATGCTGTTTTGTCCACCGCCTGAGTGTGTGCTGTATTTTATGCTTGCAGGTTGTTCCATGCCGTGGATGTCAATGGAGACATTTGGGAAGATGAGATTGAGGACTAGTTCATTCCTGCTCGCAGTGTAGAAATGGAATGGTTTGCCCTGATCTTCTGTCAAGTACACAAAGAGCCCTTGCAGGATATTTAGGGTACCATCTATTCACTCTTCAGTGTAGAAGGAAGAACAGGGTTTATATTTTCCTTTGGTTCTACTGATTAAGGCACGTACATTTTCCATGTAACATAATCTGATAAAATTATATGCCAAAGGATCAGAAATTAAAACTATAGATTAAATATTATAATATGCCCAAACTGTGAATAGTTAAAAAGTAAATATTTATTTGCTCCCCCAAGCTTTAGGTTAGGGAGAGGGTCAAGAGTTAAGCTTTTAGACCATGTCCAAGAAGCCCCTGCAGCTGGGGACAGTCACAGCCCCAGCCACACTGTCCTGGGAGCCTGATCCATTCTCTGTACACTGCTCATTTCCATTCGTGCTTTGGAGAGAGCCTCTGCTCTGTAACTGACCAATGTCCAGTGTTGTTCTGTTGTACTGCTTGCCAGAATAGAAATCTATAATAAATTAAAAAGTATTTTTAGTATTATAATCCCTGTGGGTCACTTGATATTTATGACTAGTGTATTGAATCCCCTGGCTTAGAGCCAAATGTAGAATTTAGGATTCTGGCTCAGAATTCCTCTAGATTCAGAGTCAGAGCAGTCTGTGCTCCCTTTTGTTCTCAGCTTTCTCCCTTTGCCTCCCACCTTCTGTTGGCAAGTACAGTTTTAATGTTGATTACAGCAGTGTGTGTCTTTATTTCCTCTGCTAGAATAGAAAAGAGCCCAATATATTCCTCATGAATGCTCTCTGAACCTGTGAACAGCATCATGGTTCTACCCCACCTTCTGAACACTCGGGAATTGGGCTTCCTCCCCTCCCCTCGTAGACAGCAGTGTTTGGAGTGATAATAGTAGCTTGATAGCTGGATTCCTAACCCTGGCTTTTATTGGCTTTTTGAAAAACTGTCTTCCTCATGATTCCCTAAGTGGCTTGGTAGTCACTTGGTGGATGTTTTGGAAAGGACAGTAACTCACCTGTAGCTTGTGAACTTGTGTTTTCTACTGTGACATTGAAAATTAAGGATTGCTTAACTGTCAGCTCAAACTGTTGCTGAATTGTCAATGAGGATGCTTAATCTTAACAATAAAGTAATTTAAAATCATCCCGTAATTGGAGTAGGCATGGTGTCTGTTACTTCTGTCACCAAAGCACTGACTGAATTAAAACTAACTGTGTTTCTGTTTGTTCTGTTAGTTGGGGTGTTGTGTTGTTGGGTTTTCTTCTAGAGATTGACCTCAAGCATGCCGAGTCTGAGCCTGCAACTAAGTGACACACACACACAGCCATTCTTAAAGGGAGAAGGAAAGGACTGAGAACAGCGCTTCCTTCCCTCCTCGGGGCACACATTTTGTTTGAATATGATCCTTTTGTGGGCTTTCATCCAGCACGTTTTATATTACCACTAGAGTTAAAAAATAAGTGGAAGGTAAGAAAAGGAAATCAAATGACTATTGAGTATCTGCGAGAGATGTTAGCAGGGATTTATTTTGGGGTTCATTGGAGCCACTGACATGCCCTGGTCCATAAGCTATTTGGTAAACGATAGCAATCGTTTTAGCTATTGAGCAGTTTGTTGGTGAAATCTGAGAAGTGAGAGCAAAGCCTTTACAGTACTCTCATGAAAGAAACAGCCCTTGGTTATGTGTGGCTGTTAGAGAGCCAACAGTGGTTAGTCTTTGTTTCTTCCTTAGGTACAAAATCCTCGCCCTCAATTTTAACATGGACAATTGGGTTGGTTTTTTGTTGTTGTTGTTGTTGTTGTTTTTAAAGATTTATTTATTTTATTTATATGAGTGCACTGTCTCTGTCTTCAGACACACCAGAAGAGGGCATTGGATCCCATTACAGATGGTTGTGAGCCACCATGTGGTTGCTGGGAATTGAAATTAGCACTTCTAGAAGAGCAGTCAGTGCTCTTAACCGCTGAGCCGTCTCTCCAGCTCCGACAATTGGGCTTTTAAATTATTATTTTTTGAGGCAGCTAATTTTGAGGTGGTATAATTTTAGTAGAATTTGGGGGGTTTTGTTTTGTTTTGTTTTTTTATGTGTGTGCTGTTCTGCCTGCATGTATGTCTCTGTACACCGTATGTGTGGCTGGTGCCCGTGGAGGACAGAAGACGCTTTCAGAGCCCCTAGAAGTAGTAGTTACAGGTGATCGTGAGCTGCCTGGGTGGTACTAGGAATTGAACCCAGGTCCTCTGGAAGAGCAACAAGTGTTCTTATCTGCTGAGCCACCACTCCAGCCTCAGTAAATTTATCTTTATTAAGTGAGAGACTGGGTATTTCCCTGGATTGCCCTGTGAAATAAATGAGTTTCTGGAAGACTGCTGTGTCATGGAAATGCCTAATGGAATAAAGTGCTTTATCCCTACCTCAGGCTCATGGCCTGTTTAACATAAGGGCTAAGACTCGCCAGAAACTGAGTGAGCTTTGGAAGACCTTTTGTTACGAGGTTAAAGAGACTCTGACTCCTGATTTTTTTTTTTTTTCACTGTAAAATGCTTGTGGGTCTAGAGCTGATAAAAGAAGGTAACTTTCCAAATAGCTTTTTTCTTGAAATGCGGGCTGTCACTTTTGTGACTTTGGCCTGCCTTTGTCAACTGAAATGCATGTTGTTTAATCTAGTTTTAAAAAGGAACCTAATTTTAGATTCATAGAAAAACTGCGAAGAAGCAAACTGTGATGCCCATGCTTGTAATCTCAGTGCTGGGCAAGCAAGACCAGGAGATCAGGAGTTTAAGGCCAACCTGGGTTACACAGTGAAGTTCTAGGCCAATCTGGGCTACTGTCTCAGAAACAGGGCAGGAATTCACCTCATACTGCAAAAGCAGTACTCTTTAATACCCCATGTTTCCCCAGTGTTGATACGTGGCACCATCAATGGCAGACACAGTTATTGGCCATGCCTTACACCATTTTCTTAGTTCTTTCCTTGTTTGTTTTGTTTCAGGATCTCATGTCTCTACATATCACATTATGTTTAGTCCCCTGTTTCCTTAGATACCCCTTGGTGGTCATAGTTGTCCCATCCATTTTTATTGTATAGATCAATATTCATTATATATTGATACATCTGGATTGAGCAGAGGCTGAAGGCTACAAGCTCGGCAAGCTGATGAAACTAGGTTTATTAGAAGTTTGATAAATTAGTTACCGTTCAGGACATTTCGCTGGCTTTGTTTTCAGTTTTAGGTTGCTTACCTGTTACAGTCATTTCCCTGCTCAGTTACCTGAAGGAAGAAAAAGCATTTAAACGTTGAACAAATAAATCAGAATACATGGGGTCAGCCTATAGCAGTCCCCAGCTGATGTGAAAGCACAAGTCAATTGTCTCAACTGGACCAGGATGTGCATGGCACGGAAAGTGGTTGGACTTGGTTTATTGTTTGTACTATGTTAATTGGGTTCCCAAAATTACATGAGAATTTGCACATCTGAATGTAAGATGCACGCTGAGGGTCCCTGCTCCAAGTTGGCTTTGATTGGTAGATAAAGTTGTCAGTGGCCAATGGCTGGGCAGGGAGACAGGGGAGAGACTTTTGGATCCCCGAGCAAGAAATGCATGAGAGAAAAAGGAGGTTCTCCATGTCAGGGATGATAAGAAGATCCAGGTTTGAAAGCAGCAGAAGAAACAGTGAACCAATCATGTAAGGTCAGGGAAGAGTGGCCCCAGCCCACCCACCCCCACCCCAAAATTGAGTCTAGGGTAGCAAAGATAGAATATAGGTCTTAGTAATAACTCAGGAGTATTGGAGGGGAGGTGTTAGCATGGAAATTTGGGAGTGGCCCAGCCATTGAGCTGATTAATGATTAAGGTTTATTAAATATAAGGCTCTGTGTGTGTGTGTGTGTCTGTCTGTCTGTCAAGAATCCAGAGCATTGGGGTGGATAGCAAGGAATGTACACCACACACACACACCAAGGAGATTAGAGCAGATTAATCAACTATAGCAACAGAAAAGCCTCGATCTGGCTATATCTGTAGCATGATCAGTAGGGTTGTTCTCCTTCCTTCTAACTTCCTCCTCCTCTTCCTCTTCTTCCTTCTTCTTCTTCTTCTCCTCCTCTTCCTCTTCTTCCTCTTCCTCCTCTTCCTCTCTTCCCCTCTTCCTCCTCTCCTCCTCTTCCTCTTCTTCCTCTTCCTCCTCCACCTCCGCTTCTTCCTCTTCCTTCCCCTCCTTTTTTCTCCTTCCTCCTTTCATTTTTCTTACTCCTTTTAAAGGCAAGGTTTCTCTGTGTAGCCCTGGCTATACTGGAACTCCCCTGTAGACCAGGCTGGCCTCAAACTCAGAGATCTGCCTGCCTCTGCCTCCCAAGTGCTGGAATTAAAAGAATAGATTAACACACAGGGTTAATTAGGGTCATTTGTAGTAGTAGAGGTTCTAGTTAACATTTTAAATCTCTTTAGTGTATGTTTCTGCCAAAAGAAGAACTAGGGAAGAACCTTAATGCTATGCATATACTCATTGCTTTAAAAATGTCAAAGGTCAGGGTTGGGGATTTAGCTCAGTGGTAGAGCGCTTGCCTAGGGCAAGCACAAGGCCCCAGGGCCTCAGCTCCAAAAAAAAAAAAAAAAAAAAAAAAAAAAGGCCATCCAGAGCCTGCCCCACATGGGTATATAGCCCATATACATACAGCCAACCCAGACACTATTGTGGATGCCAAGAAGTGCATGCTGACAGGAGATTGATATAGCTGTCTGCTGAGGGGCTCTGTCAGAGCATGACAAATACAAAGGCGGATGCTCGCAGCCAACTACTGAACTGAGAACAGGGTCCCCAATGGAGTTAGAGAAAGGATTGAAGGAGGTAAAGGGGTTTGCAACCCTATAAGAAGAACACAATATCAACCAACCAGAACCCCCAGAGCTCCCAGAGACTAAACCGCCATCCCGAGAGAACACAGGGATGACCTATGGCTCCCTCCTCATATGTAGCAGAGGATGGCCTTGTTGGGCATTGATGGGAGGAGAGACCCTTAATCCTGTGAAGGTTCGATGGCCCAGTGTAGGGGAATACCAGGGCAGGGAGGTGGGAGGGAGTGGGTGAGTGGGTGAGGGAGCACCCTCATGGAAGCAGGGAGGGTGGGATAGGGGTTTCTGGAGGGGAAACCAGGAAATGGGATCACATTTAAAATATAAATTTAAAAATGCAAAAAAAAAAAAAAAAAAAAAGGGGGGGGGGTCAAATAATTGGCCAGAAATTGCATCTCCCAGGTACTGTTACTAACACGGCCAGCAGGTGTCAGCAGTTGGTATGTCAGTAAAATTAGAAATCAGACCTGAATGCTGAGCTTGAACCCAGAAAATTCCAGTGGAGTCTGGGTGACCTACCAAGACTGACTCAAACAGATAAAAAGACAGTAACTTGTCAAGTGCTCTGGGGCAAAAGCAGTTTTGTTGTTATTTTGGTTTTTGGAGACAGGGTTTCTCTGTAGACCAGGGTGGCTTCAAACTCAGGGGTCTGCCAGCCTCTGCCTCCCAAGTGCAGGGATTAAAGGTGTGAGCATCACCACCTGACAGCAAAGGCTGTTTTAATTTCTAGGATCTCGATTGTCCTCAGTAGATTCCTTTGTTGATTTCCTTGGCGATAAATAACATCGAGACAAAGGACGGCATTGCTGGAAACTTTTAAAGCCTCTCAAAAGGATGTTAGATACATTCTTACACAAATTCTATGTGGCAAGGCGCCCCGCCTGACTGCCATGCTTAGCCTTAGACATCCACAGAAGCAGTTAAGTTATATGTAAAGTTCCCAGGTAGGATGAAGGAACACTGGCACCCCCTGAGCCAGTTGCCTAAGTTCAGCCTACTGAGGGTTTGCAGTAGGAAGACTGGAATGTATCTTGTTGGCGAAATGTATTTTGTTTTAAGGGATGGTATCACTACACAGCACTGTATATAAATAATAGTCCTACTGTGGACTGTTGGGACACTCTAAATGCTAAAAGGCCAAAGAGGCCAAGCCCACAAAGGAGACAGGAGAGAAGCCAGTCAGCTCCACCCCAGCAGGTGTGATCTAGAAGTCCTGTCATATCTAAAGGGAGACGTGATCACTCTCATAGCATGCTGCACATAGGTCAGTGACATGAACTGTAATGACTGGCCTTAGACGATCGATGTTGAGAGCACTGGAGACCGATGTTCTAATGAGGTATGTGTGAAAATCTGGAGTATGTTTGAAAAAGAATTGGGTGTCATAACAGGAAAATAAAGTTAAGGTGAAAAGCAACAGCTCTTCTCAGGTCATTCAGGGGACTGAAGTCACAGATTAACCTCTACCATAAAAGCGTAGAAAAATACATATCCGCCCTCCTCGAGTGGCCCTACACACCTTGGTGACTTCTACTTCCAAGTGCCTCCCAGCTCTCACTGAAACAGTGTGTGCAGGGGTAAAGTTTGGGGACACCACCACCATGGGGACCATGACAGCACATGCTTGTGTTGTCACGCGCACACACACACACACACACACACACACACACATGCACACACACACACCACAGACCTTGTGCTTTGGGCAGAAGAAGGGAAGGGAACCACTGAAACATGGAATAGCTACAGATTTGTACAGCCTGACCTCAGGGACTATCAGTGTGCTGGCCCCTTCTCTGATCTGCTACTACAAGGTCAACTGGATGTCTCCCGGCCCCTCTGGCTGCCTGTCTGAAGGATGGGTAGGGGTTGGCGAAGAATGGGTAGAAGTTCCCAGCCCAGGGGCTTTCACACACTGGGAATGGATGGGGATGGGGCAGTCATAAAGGTTTAATAAAAAATTTTAGAACGTTGTCCCTCTCTAGTAGGGGCCATCTGTACGACTCCTGAGAACCTGAGTGGCCACCGAGAGCACAGTAAGCTTCAGGCACTATAAGGATTTTTAAAGGAGACCGAAGAAGGTGAGAAAACAAAGCAGGGAACCGCTGGCAGGCTACTTTGATCTTTATTTAGACACAGACTAACAAGTAACAAGTACATGATAGGCCTGCCTGGTTTGGCTCCTGTTCCCTATACAGCAGGTCCAGTTTCCAATGTAAAACAATGGCAGAAAAGAAGTAGACACAAAGCAAACATCGGACGCAGACTTAATACAACACAGTTTTCTTGGGAGTTGACTGGGAGGTAACCATAACTTACATACTAAAGTCTTCAACAACAAAAGACATGGAGGGATAGAAAAGTCAGCAAGATAAGAAACTAAAACCTAAAAGAAAGTTAAAAGTTAAACAGTGTAGTGGCCACAGATATATAGTTAGCTCATCAATAGACTGGACACAGCCGGGGGTGGGGGGAGTTAGTGGGCTAGAAGGCGTGTCAGTACAGACAGCGTACCCTGTGAGGCGTCTACTTAGGAAAGCACCTGTCAGCCTGTAAGCAGTTCTGAGAAGAGAGCTGGGCAGAGAAGCTGAGGAATGAATGAATGTTGTTGTTTATTTGCAAGAGGTGGGGAGGGCGGCTCTGGTGATTGACGTTTGGGTCAGGGGACCTGTGGGCTGGGCTCCTGTCTCCATCTCTGTTGAGCAGAGGGACCCACTACATGATGGCATACACATGCCCACACTGTCATCTTTTACTAAACAAAGAAAAACTTTCCATGCCTGCTGAAATATCTGTATTCCACCCCCTCCCCCCCAATATTAGGCTTGCTGTGGTACAGATTCAGCTTGTCTCTACCGACTGTTGTAGAGATGGGCTTCTGCTGTGTGGCCCAGGCTAGCCTGACTTAGTAAGGCTTGCATCATGTACTCTTTCGACTCTGCTGCACACACCTTGAAAGCGTCTTTATTTTCTAAGATTATTTCAGGCCCACCATGATCTCTGCCTGAAACATATGGTGTGGTTTTCTCTAAGGAGCACAGATTGGCCAAGGGGTGTATGTCCCACTTGACCTATAGAGGCATTGACTGGCACAGGATGACTACTGTGGGGCTACCAGGAAAATAGACTCCAGAGACAAATCTTTGCAAGGTGCCACATTGTATCTGATGTGTCCAACTTGGAATCATTAAGCCTTTACCCTAATTCATATTTTGTTTCATATTATGTCTATTTTAACTTTAAAAATTGTGTGTGTGTGTGTGTGTGTGTGTGTGTGTGTGTGTGTGTGTGTGTGTGTGTGTGTTTTAGTGCTGGGATCAAAGGTGGCTCCAACTTTCTTATTTACCTCCTTAATTGGTGATGCCGATTCAAAATACTCGATTGTGGACTTCATTTAAACATGTCATGCAATTGTATGGCAGTGCTGGGGTAACTCCAGAGCCTCGTGGTCCTAGGCAAGTGCAGTGGTTCGAATATGCTTGGTCCAGGGAGAGGCACTATTAGGAAGTGTGGTCTTCTTGGAGTAGGTGTAGCCTTATTGGAATAAGTGTGTCACTGTGAGATGGGCAAAAGCTTTCTGCTAGCTTCCTGGGGATTCCAATTTTCTCCTGAGCGCCTTCAGATCAAGACGTAGAACCCTCAGCTCATTCTCCAGCACCATGTCTGTCTGGACACTGCCATGTTTCCTGTCTTGATGATAATGGACTGAACCTCTAAGCCAGCCCCAATTAAATGTTGTCCTTTATTTTATTTTATTTTATTTTTGGTTCTTTTTTTCGGAGCTGGGGACCGAACCCAGGGCCTTGCGCTTCCTAGGCAAACGCTCTACCACTGAGCTAAATCCCCAACCCCAAATGTTGTCCT
The DNA here is from genome assembly GCF_011064425.1 of Rattus rattus. Taxonomy (NCBI): domain Eukaryota; kingdom Metazoa; phylum Chordata; class Mammalia; order Rodentia; family Muridae; genus Rattus; species Rattus rattus. The sequence continues at coordinate 6,600,948 of NC_046168.1, read as the reverse complement.
TTATAAGAGTTGCTTTGGTGATGATGTCTCTCCTCAGCAATGGAAACCCTAAGACAGCAAGTAGCCACTGAGCAGCATCTCCAACCAACAGCTGATTGCCTGCATTGATTCTGTCAGAACATTACAATGTACTGCCCATTTGTTCATTTCAACTGTGCTGCTCACCCATGTGCTCAATTCTTAGTCCTTTTTCACCTTTAAGATTGAGGAGATCAGCAGATAGCGTATGTGAGAATAGAATATAAAGTTATGCTATACGTCTTGTTTACTCCTTCTTAGTTTATTTAGGGGTGTGTCTTGGTCACTGTTCTATTGCTGTGAAGAGACACAACAACCAAGACAACTTTTATTAAAGACAGTATTTAATTGGGAGTTGGGGGCTTATTTTTAGAAGGTTAGTCCATTATCATCATGGTGGGAGCTTGGTGACACTGACACTGCAGAGGGAGAGAGAGCTGGCATGGGCTTTTTTTTTTTTTTTTTTTTTTTTTTGGTTTATGTATTTACATTTCAAATGTTATCCCTTTCCTGATTTTCCTCTGGAACCCCCATCTTACCCTCTCCCTGCTTCTATGAAGGCACTCCCCCTCCCAACCACCCACTCCCACCTCACCGCCCTGTCATTCCCTGACACTGGGGAAATGGAGCCTTCACAGGACCAAGGGCTTCTCCTCCTATTGATGCCAGACAATGCCATCCTCTGCTACATATGTAGATGGAACCATAGGTCATCCCTGTGTTCTCCTGGGATGGTGGTTTAGTCCCCGGGAGCTTTGGGGGTTCTGGTTGGTTGATATTGTTCTTCCTATGGGGTTGCAAACCCCTTCAGCTCCTTTGATCCTTTCTCTAACTCTGGCATGGGCTTTTGAAACTTCAAAGCCTACCTCTAGCTACATAAGTCCTCCAACAAGGGCACACCTCCTAATCCTTCTAATCCTTTCAAATAGTGCCACTTCCTAGCGACTAAGCATTCAAATATGAGCCTATGGGTATAAAAGGAATTAATATCCTATATACATTAATGCTGGAAATTAACATAGATGCAGCTGTTCCTTAACCAGCTATTTCCCCAAATAACAATAACCTTTGAATATTTCAAAGCTTAGGCCTTAGTTGGGCAGTCTCACTAGCTCAGCTAAGTTAACCACTGATCCCCATCCGGCCACGTGGCTGGCTATACCATCCAGGCTCACAGTCATGTCGGTCTCCTCTCATGTCTCTTGGAAAGTCTTCCTCTTTTTTCTCAGTTCTCTCTCTCCCAGGAAGTTCTGCCATCCACTTCCTGCCTAGATAATTGGCTACCAGATTTTTATTAAATCAATCAGAGAATGCTCTAGGTAGTAGGTAAGGAAAGACAGAGATACAACATCACACAGTGTACTCCGACATCTGGGGCCACTCTTAGTCAATGGGACCATATCACTTGATTTGTCGTTGAACCCTGATTTTCAGTTACTCTCCTGGTGGGAACTACGGCTCAGTGGCAGCTTTCACACTTCCTGAAGCACTAAACTCATTTCTTCAGTTTTGTCCAACCTTAGACTTCAGTAAATGCTCCCAAGCTCTCTGTCCAGTTTACGACTTCTCGATGTTAATCAGCCAGGTCTCTCAATGAAGGCACTGAGAGCAGACCAGGCTGTGTGTGTGGCATCCATGGTCCCTGGGGCCAAGAAAACAAAAGCCAGGCTGCAGATAGACTGTGGCCCACACTCTTCTCTTCCCTTCCAACACCATGTTTACAGGGATTCCCCAAATACATTTTCACTAGATAACCTGCACCCTGGGAGATTTTGATTGGAATGGCCCATAGACTCATATATTTGAATGTCATGGTTCCCGTTAGTGAACTGTTTAAGAAGGACTGGGCAGTGCTGCTGCTGGAGGTGTGTCACTGAGGGTGGGCTCTGAGGTTACAAAAGCCCACACACAGCAGGCCAGTATCTTCCCTTCTGCCTGTCTTGCAGATACTATTCCAGCATCATGCCCACTCACTGCCATACTGTCATGATGCTGATGATCTAATCCTCTAAACTGAAGCAAGACCCCAATTCCATGCTCTTTCTTATATAAGGTGCCTTGGTCACATGTGTCTTCATATAATGGTGAACTCTGGGGAATGTCAAAATCCATAAAAGACACATTTTATTTGAAAATATTAAATTTAATAGAAAATATCACATTGTAAACAAGTCCATTGATCCATTAGCTTAACACAGAACAGCACAATCACATATAAAAACTACAAACAAATGCTGGTACCAAACACAGTACTTCTGGAGGGCCTGGGCCAGAATCTGAAAGACCTCTCCTGGAAATAGGCAGCTCTAGCTTCAGACAGGCACAGGACAGAAAAGGAGGCAGCAGCCAGTCCACAGAGGCAGAGAATATAAAGACAGCCCAAGTAGGGGAGCCTGGGAAGGGAGCTTGAACGACAGGAGGGTGAAGGGTTGTAGTTCTGATGATCTGATGAGGATACCTTGTCACCCTGAAAGGTGGGGACCACAGGGCGCTTTAAGCAAGGAGACAGCATTAGCTTGTATAATCTCGGCGCTCAGCTCTGAGGAGGGAGGAGAGCACAGCTCGGATGTGTAGATGCGGTTCCCCACCTTGGGTGAGAAACACTGAAGTCACGGCTGTGTTTGTGACCCAAGTGGATCTCCTTACTAGGGAGTGTGTAAGACTCTATGGAGGAAAACAGCTCAGACAGGAGGGCTTTTCACCTTTCTCTTGGAATCTTAAGAGAGAAAGAGACATGACTGGCCTTTGGAAGAGTTTACCTGTGAGAGTCATCCTAGCCCCACATGCCCAGTCCTACCCAAAGCCTGTTTACAGAAAGGCTGGCTGTTGACAACATCCACACAGTGGGGATGGGACAGCTTCTCCCCCAGGTACCTGGTTCTGGCAGGATGGGCTGCTTCCTTATGCATAATTCAGGCTCAAGAATATATTCTTTAAAACAAAAATTCTCAATGGGAAGGCTGCCAGAAGAGGGGCTCTCAAGACTCCAAAAGGCTTCGTCCAGAGTGCACAAGCCCTAATCCCTGCCCACTCAAGAAAGAGTGCGTATACAGAGTGCTTGACGGGAGTGTGCTGGGCATGTCGTACGGGCAGAAGGGCAGCGAGAGTCCTCCCCTGGGTATAATGACAGCCAGTGATGGAGAGCTCTGTTACAAAACATTATGAAGGTATAATGACAGCCAGCCAGTGATGAAGAGCTCTAATACAAAACATTATGGAGTTGGGGACAGAGCTCAGTTAGCAAAGCACCTCCTTGACATGTGCATGGGCCCCAGGTCCAGCCTCCAGTACTGAAAAGAGGGAAAAGTTATAAACCGTGTTCTCCACAGCTAAACTCCCTAACCTGTATGTGCTGAGCAAGGATCTGCAGCAGCCATAGTGGACTGAAAAGTGATTCTCGTCTCCTACAGACACTTGAGGAAAGGCCTGCCTGTCCCTCTGAGGTCCCGAGCACCATGTCCCAGCAGAGGCTAGTCACTGTATGGCTTCTTAGCAGATTGGCTTTTCTCAATTTCCTTCTCCTTGATACTGTACAGGGGGTCCACCAACTTGTTATGAACAAGCATTAAACCTGTAACAAACGTAAAACAAACAGTAGTCAAAGCAGGCAGAGGCAAAGTCCACAGTTATCAGTGAGACTCTCAAGTGGCTCAGAGCAGACCTGGACCTCTGTGATCTCCAAACACTAAATACAGTTAGTTCTGGGGAGTGACAGAATCCCCAACTCTGTGGGGACGGACTGAGTACAGATTTATCTTTTCGAGCTGGATGTGGTGGCACCGCCTTTAATTCCAGCACTTGGGAGGCAGAATTGGGCAGATCCCTGAGTTCAAAGCCAGCCTGATTTACAAAGTGAGTTTCAGGACAGCCGGGGCTACACAGAGATACCCTGTCTTAAAAAAACAAACAAAGATTCATCTTTTCAGCAAGGGGACAACTCTAAGCATCTTGTAAAGGAAATACAGATCCCCATAGAGCTGGGTTAGTGTCCTAGCTGCAGGAGAAATGTCTGTGTGTCTGACAGAGAAAACTCAAGGCTCCACGTCTTGCATGTTACCACAGCCTATGGTTTATAGATTTCCTTGTCTCCTCAGTAGCAAACAGATCTCCTGAAACAGACCCTTCCAGTCATGACTAGAACAAGGAATGACTATCACGGAGCAGCAGGGTATGACAGAAGTCACAGGGGGTGGGTAGGAAGATGGCCCAGTGGGTAAAGGTGTTTGCTGTATTATCCTGGTCACCCAAGTTTGATCCCCAGAACCCATATAAAGTTGGTGGAAAGAACAAACTCCAAACTTGCCCTCTGACCTTCACATGTATACCATGGTGCGCGCACACACACACACACACACACACACACACACACACACACACACACACACAAAATCACAAGTGTGGATTAAAATGTCCAGAATAAGTCATGTGTGGTAGTGATGTCTCTAATTCCAACACTCAAGAGTCTGAGGCAGGATCATGACTTGGAGGCCATAAAGTTAAGACTGTCTGAAAATAAAAAATAAAGCACGCGCTGGGTGTGGTGTTACACACATTTAGTCCCAGCACTCAGTATCTTCAAAGCTAGTTCCAGCTCAGCCAGAGATACACAGTGAGATCTTGACTCAAATACATAAAAATGAAATAAAACCCAGAAAGCCAGACCCATGCCTCCCTCCCTCCCTCCCGCCCGGGCCTGAGCCTCACCTTTGAAATACTTGACGGTCTTCACTTTTAGTTCCAAGGTGGCATCCTCGTCACACACAAACACAGTGCGAGGATGCTGCTGAAAGGCAGACACTGTCCACATGTGGTTCACGCCCTCTTCAATGGCTTTGTACAGAGCGAAAGCCTTGTGAGCACCTGTGATGAGGATCATCACCTGGGGACCAGAGAACAGGCCAGAGATGGAGACGGGCCAGCTTGGGAAGTGAGGTGGAGGCATTGGTCGGTGGGCCCCTGAGGTCGACTCTCAGAAAGGCTACCCCTTGCTGCTCTCCTTCAGGTTCAGAGCACTGAAGTGCTAGCATGGCTCAGTGCGGTGTTCTCTGTCTACAGAAAGCAAAGGCTCCCCGGGACCTAAGACACCAAGAGCACAGCTGCCGAGGTGACCCTAAGAGCTCAGCTCCGCAGACTGCTCCTCCATCCCAAGTCCTCCACTCCTGCCTCAGGGAGTGGACATTTGAAATGGGGTCTCACTACATGGAGCTCTGGCTGGCCTAGAATCTCTGTAGACCAGGCTGAATTTGAGATCTGACTGCCTCTGTCTCCTGAGTGCTGGGATTAAAGAAAGGCATTACTGCTCCTGTCTCAAAGGACTGAATGCAGAGGCATGGGGAGGTGGCTAAAGCCTTACCTTACTTCTGGCCCTTGTTCCATTTCCAGATCAGAGATGGCCTGCAAACCCCCATGCTTTCAAGAGGCAAGAAATCCCCAAGGGATGGATTCAGGCCACCCAGTAGAAATCCAGGTACCAGAATTCACTAAAGTTCACCTCTCCACTAATTTATATGCTTACTTAGGGAGTTGAGCAAAGAAACTGGAAAGTAATTATCTACAACCATTTCCCACTGAGTATAATAGTTCAGAAAAACAAAGAATGCCTCAAAATTCAAACACACAGGCCAGTGAATGGCTCGGCAATGAAGGTGCAGGCAAACCTGACTGAGGCCACCCCTGGGTCTCACGTGGAGGAGCAAAACGACTCAAAAGTTATCCTGTTAACTCTTGAGAACTGTGACACGCATTTGCATACACATATGTACACATACAGTACACACACATACAGACTCGCATGAGAAACATGATTTTGAAAAACAAGATAAAGTAAAATTCAGACACAGCAAGGAAACTGGAACCACAAAACAAAATTAAAATGATATCTGACTTTTTAGGAGAAAAACTCAGTAAACTCAACCCAAAACATTTAATCGCAATTTACTGCATTTACTGCCCTCAAGCACAGGGCTACTGACACAGCATCCCTGGGTTGCAGTTTCAAACCAACTGCAGGGACCAAACGTGTCTGCTCAAAACCAAGGCAGGTACAGATTCCTATTCCTCCACCAGTGCTGTATCAAAGGGACATAAGCAGAGACAGACAGCCCAGCCCTGGCCCTCAGGTATAGACAGGAAGCTCAGAGAACTGCCCTCACCCCAGGATCGCCCTCACTTCTGGAAGCGGAGAAGCAGTGTCAAGACAAGCCAGGAGGTCGGCTTCTCTTTACCAAGAGTTCAGCTTTGGTAAGAATGAACACTTGGTGCCTGTACAGCTAAAAATCTACAACCAAATAACCCTCCCCCTCCCCCGCCCCACTTTAGCAGAAGCTGTGGCCTAGGCCTTGGACGTTTACCTCTTTGGCATCCATGACAGTGCCCACACCCACTGTCAGGGCCATGGTGGGCACCTTGGCAAGATCACCATCAAAGAATCTAGCGTTGGCCAGGATGGTGTCCATGGCCAGAGTCTTCACACGGGTCCTGGACACCAGACTGGAGCCTGGCTCATTGAAGGCTATGTGTCCATCGGGGCCAATGCCTGCAGGGATGGCAGAACAGCTCTGATTACAGGGACCAACACTTCAAAAGCACATAGTGTCCCCTGCTCGGGAAAAGATCCTTGAGAACTGCATTTCTTCTCATTGTATACTATGTCAGATCTTCCTCAAGCACGTGACCTCCCTCCCTATCTCTCATACTTGAGGCACACGCAAGACTCCGGTTAACTTTTTCCCACCCTCAGACAGCTCAGAACTGTGCAAGACAGCTTCCCTCTCACCCCACACTGTGGAGAAGTACAACTCCTCTCCCCCTTTTCCCCAGAGTTGGAACCCAGCAAACAAACCCTTGCCTGGATGGCTGAGGTCATGAGAGCTCAGGACCTGCAGGCTCCTGACTCCTCTCTACTATTTCTCCCTTCCTTCTTTTAAATAAAGGCAGAGACTTTAATATAGCCCTTGCAGTGCTAGAACTCAGTATGTAAACCCAGCTGGCCTTGAACTCAGATCCACCTGCCTCCACCTTCCAAGTGCTGGGACGTTGCCACAACCTTCCTGCTTCTCTTCTAAGAGGCTGGGTTAAGGAATAAGATACCATGCAGCTCCAACAGGATAACATGTGGACACTCTAAGCACCCAAGAAGTGGGCACCCAGGTTCCTGCCTTCTCCCCATGCTCCTGGCTTCCCTAGGGTTCAATTGATAGACAGCACACAAGGACTGAACACTGCGTTTTGGAACTGGAGCCTATGACTTTAAATGTCTAGCTAAATTCCATGGATGTTTGGTAAGGCAGGCTTGAGGATATCAGGATCCAAATCCAAACCTCTCGAAGAGGCACTGAGTGCATGAAGAGGCCATTTCAGGTCACACAGTTCCAGGGCAGAAGGGCTGAGGCAACTAGGGCTTGCACTCTATGCCTTCCCTATCCCGCATGTGATAGATGACTCCGGTATGTTAGCACTGAGGGGCCACATGGAGATAGGCGTGTCCTTTTCTCCTGCCCACATACTGCAGCCATTCGAGGCCAGGATACACACTGTGGAATGTGCCCTGCTCACCTCCAACAAAGAGCTCGATCCCTCCTGCAGCCTGGATCTTCTCCTCAAAGGAGTCGCACTCAGCCTGCAGGTCAGCCGCGTTCCCATCCAAAATGTGGGTGTTTTCAGGGTGGATGTCAATGTGTTTGAAGAAGTTATTCCACATGAAGGAGTGGTAGCTCTCTGGGTGCTCTCGAGGAAGACCTGTGGGGTCAGGGGGCACTCACTCAGCTGAGTCTCCTGAGGAGATCACACTGGCGTCATGGTCACTTGGGAGACTGCCCACCTGACCCATGTCACGTAGGACAGGCTGAGCTGGTGTGCACTCAACCACAGCCGCTTCTGTGCTCAACTGTAGCTTCATATGGGCGAGGGTACCGGGAATGGGAATCCTCACTCTCACCCCCACTGTAGCTCAGTGGTAGAGCATTTGCCTAGCATATGAGACCCTCAGTTTGATCTCCAGCACCAGCTTGGGGTTGGGAGGCACACACATTACCTTTTCATAAGAGAATGATCACAAGCTGCAGTCTAGGGACACTGTGCAGCTTGAGGAAGCCTGCCCACCTGGGTGGCAGGACTGAGCCCACTGGGAAAGGCAGCAAGCACATCCCTTACCCCTGCCTTTTTTTTTTTAATATTTATTTATTTATTTATGTATGTATGCGAGCACAGTGTCTCTTGTCTTCAGACACACCAGAAGAGGGCATCAGATCTCATTACAGATGGTTGTGAGCCACCATGTGGTTGCTGGGATTTGAACTCAGGACCTCTGGAAGAGCAGTCAGTGCTCTTTTTTTTTTTTTTTTTTTTGGTTCTTTTTTCCGGAGCTGGGGACCGAACCCAGGGCCTTGCACTTCCTAGGCAAGCGCTCTACCACTGGGCTAAATCCCCAACCCCAAGCAGTCAGTGCTCTTAACCCGCTGAGCCATCTCTCCAGCCCACCCCCTGCCTTCTAAACCACCCCTCATTCCTTTGTTCAACTACACCTGAACCCCTATTTAAGTATTGAGTGGTTGGGGAGAATATCAGAGCTTCCCAAAACTTGTTGGTGCTTGCCTTTAATCCCAGCACCTGGGAGGCAGAGGCTGGTAGATCTCTATTAGTTTGAGACCAGCCTGTTCTACAGGATGAGCTCCAGGACATCCAGGACTACACAGAGAAACCCTGTCTCAAAACAAAACAAATAAGAATATTAAAGACAGTGTCTTTAATCCCAGCACCCAGCAGACAAAGGCAGATGGATCTCTAGAAGTTCAAAGCCAGCCTGGTCTACACAGTTAAGTTCCAGGCCAGACAAGACTTGCATAGTGACACCCTGTCTCAAAATGCTATAATTCTTTTTTAAAAAATCAGACTGAGAATGTTCATCAGTGGTGAGGTACTTGCCAAGCATACCCCAGGCCTCAGGTTCAATCTTCAGCTATGCCAAAACCAAAGGAAAATTTGTCTCAAAATGTATTTAAAAGCAGGGATGGCAAGATGGCTCAGTGGTTAAAGGTACTTAGCACAAGCCTGACAGACTGATTTCCAGGATCTATATGGTAGAAGAACAGACTCCAGCAAGTAACCCCCTGATGTACACATGTACACACACACACACACACACACACACACGATGTAATTCTCTGAAAGAAATTGCTGTGCACAGAAGTACACACTTGCAATCCCAGCACTCGAGAGGTGAAGTTGGCAGATCATAAGTTCCAGACCAACTTCAGTTACACAGCAAGATCCTACCTCAGAAAACCAAAAGGAGAAAGAAAAAAAGACATTCTGCTACATACTCTACATGGATGAACCCTGAAAACATGCTACCCAAAATCCAGGCACAAACATCCAAATGAACACATTACTGACCTGACTCATGAGGTGCCTAGAGAAGTCAGATTCTGGGGTGAAACAGTAGTTCCCAGCACTTTGAAAGAGGGGGGTGGGGGTGGGGTGGGGAGCTACCTGACAGGAAGTCACAGCTGGCCAGGGTTAGAGTGCATAGTTCTGGATAGGAGTCTCCAGAGGTGTGAAGGTAGAGGTGCGTAGTGTCCTTGGAGGTCACAAGAGGGGGCTGGATCTCTGGAGCTGGAGTTTAGAGGTAACCACCTGAGGTGGGTGCTTGGGTTGAATGCAGAAACAGTGTATGTTCTTCTTCTGGTAGACAGGGGAGTTGAGATGGGGTCGCTATGGAGTCCTGGCTATCCTGGAACTTGCTACGTAGACCAGGCTGGCTTGGTCTCACTAAGACCTTGAAAACATGCTACCACTTAACCTCATGGAGACGCTCTTCCCTCTGCCTTCCTAGTGCTGGGCTTAAAGCCAGTGCGTGTTCCTCACCCCCGAACCATCTCTGCAGCCTTGATTTTGAGCTTTTTAGACAAAATGCCAGTGTCCTAGGTGCCCCTTATTCCTTGGTCTAACACAACCTCCTGCCTATCAGCCCTTTCCCTAGACCCCAGCAGTCTGGCTACTTCAAAACACCCAGTTTTGAAGATGGCAACTGTTTAAAGTGTTTTACCAGGTTTCTCTTTGTTTTTTATCATTTAAAATGAAACCAAAACAAAATGACTGGGTGACATTGATGACGACCAAGGGCACAAGTCCCATCCTCTACCAAGGGTGCCTGGCAGAAAGAGGCAACACAGTCCAGACATAGAACCTGGATCCCAGGATCGAATTTGCAGAGAGAAATGGCATGGAGTTGGGGACCAAGCAGAGGGGAAAAAGCACCTTCATATTAAGCAAGTGTTCTCTAAAATGTCTGCAGTGCCCAAGAAGCTTCTATATCAATCACAGCATCCTTTAGCATTGGCTACTAAGGTAAGCGCCATTCTACAGCTGGGCAAGCAAATGAGCCATTCCTCTCCAAGGCTGAGCCATTCCTCTCCAAGGCTGAGCCATTCCTCTCCAAGGCTGAGCCATTCCTCTCCAAGGCTGAGCCATTCCTCTCCAAGGCTGAGCTCGTGAGAAGTGGCGATTCCCCAAGAATCAGGAAGAACACGAAAGACACTCACCCACATACTCGTCCATGTTGAAGGTTTTCACATATTTAAAGGACAGGTCCCCATTCTTATAGTACTCAATCAGCTTCTGGTAGCAGCCAAGCGGGGTGCTCCCTGTGAGAGGCAATTAGGAATGTCACCACAACCACAAACACCCTTCAGCTCCTAGGAGGATCAAGAAGTCTGTCAGCTCTGTAGTCTCACCTATCCACCAGCCTATCGACTCTGCGCTTGGTGTCTAACGCCCCTAGACTTCTCTGCTCTAGGACAGGACTGTGAAGGTCTCTCAGGGCTAGCCACACAGCTGACAGAAGTCACTGGTTAGCATCTGCATGAGTACCAGACTCGATTACTCATGTGCTGTTCTAGAAGCATCAACTAGATGCAAGGCACAGGGCTGTAGACGGGAAGACAGAGACAACTAGCCTAGAGGAGACTGTAGAAATGGGGACACAGCAGAGATGTAAGCTGTGACAGGGTCACCCTGTGCTTCAGGGTTCAGGAAGACTTATCAGAGCAACAGCAGTCCTGAGTGGAGTCTCGTGAGCAGGTAAGCACACAAAAGGCAGGAAGACCACAGAGATTAAGACTGACGAGCTGCACTGTGCGTACGGCTTAGTGATGGGCCCAAAAAGAACGCAGATAAAAGAACACTGACTGGAGAGTGGGTTAATTTAAAATTAACCTTCCAAGATGGGGGGTGTGGTGGTGGAGTGGGGCTTAAAGACACAGGAATAGTTCCTAGCCAGGTGTAGAGACAAGGAGAAGGAAATAAACACTAATGCCCCAAACACAATTCATGTAGACTATTAGGGAAAGCTTTGAATATAGACTGTGTATTAGATGATGCTGCAACATGCTGTGACAGACCTGTCCTTGGGTCTATAGTGGTTATGGGGGACAAATGTTCTCATTCTTGGGAGGTTAGGGCTGCAAGACTTAAAGTGTCAGGTTGCCCAGAACCTACTTTCATGTGATTCCAACAACAAACTACAAGGGTAGACAGAGAAAAGAGCAAATGTGCCAAGATATTAACTGGCAAATCAAGACAAAGGACGTTTACACTGTGGGTGCCAGTTCTGAATAACTGAAACCTTCGAACTTACCCTCATCCAGCAGAGACCGTCATCCTTTTCCCAACCCAATAGTGTCATCCTTCTGCCTCACAAATATAATCCTGCAGAGGCTGCTCCAGCCTGTCAGGGGCTCTACCTCAAGGCCTCTGCACCACTGTCCTCTCAGAGGCCATGCTCTTCCTTCACGTCACTTCTTCAGGCTTCCCTCAGTGCCTCTTTCTCAGAGACCTTCTCTGCCACGACATCTGACACAGCTCCCCCTAGGTACACTCCCCAGACTTTCTCCTGTTGCCTTCTAACATACTCTACATCTTGCTAATTAACTTGCTTACTCTGTTTTTCCCACTATAATTTAAGTTTTAAGAAGTAGGCATTTATGCTTTTTTTTAAAAAATGTTGTTGCTCTATCCCCAGAACCATAACTGCTTGGTGTACAGCAGGCACTGGAAGACTTATCTACTGAGTGGGACTGGAGAGGTGGCTCAGCAGCTAGAAAGCTTTCCTTGCCAGGTGGGGTAGTGCACACCATTGATCGTAGCACTGGGGAGGGACAAGGTGGATTTCCGAGTGTGAGTCCAGTCTGGTCTAGATAGCCAGCTCCAAGCCAAGGCTCCCTAGTGAGACCTTGACTCAAAACAAACAAACGAACAAAATTTCCTTTCATGTGTGAGACTACGCCTGTGAATGCAGGTGTCTGCAGACTCCAGAAGAGGGCTTTACATCACCTGAAGCTGGACTTAGGGATGGCTGGGGTCTACTGTCATTAGGTGCTAGACCTGAACTCCAGTCCTCTGCAAGAGTGGCAGTGCTTTTAACTGCTGAGCCATCACCTCTCCAGCCCAAGAGTGGTTTTAAAGTTTTTAAATATTATTTTAATCAAAAGAATATTTCACGACATGAAAATTATGTAAGCCCAAACTTCAGTGTCTACAAAGAAAGTTTTTAAACATCTAGCCACACGCATCCACATATATATCACTGGTGGCTGTTTTCCACCTACAGTGGCAAAATGAGCAGCTGTAATAGTGACGCCTGAAATATTTACTGCAGAAGTCTGAAGGCCTCTTTACGGTGGATGGGTCGGACAAACCACCAAGGCACTGGATCAAAATATCTTCCTGTAAAGGTAACATTCAGACTCTTTTCCAGAAGACAATTGGACTTTATAATCAACTAAGCTTTATAGAAAAGTATTTGAATGATTAACTTCTCAGTTCTCCTGTGAGCAGGGCTCAGCTAGTACCCTCTACCTGCAGAGAACCGGGCTGAGTTAGGATTTAACTTCTGTTTCCTGTTTATGGTTAAACCTCTGTTTTTCAAGGACTGAGCTATGCCTCACCTGTAACTTTAACTAGAACTGGTTCTTTACTGCTTGTTCCAGGAACGGCAATCGTGCCTTTATTTCAAAAAGTTATTTATGACCATCTTGCACCCTTTCTTTGTTTCAAAAGGTTATACGAACCCCGTGCCCATTGTCTTAGTTGTGATTACCTTGCTTTGTTATTACCTGTTATGTGCTTACTTTCCCCCAATTGGAAACCCGCTACCCACCACCCTCTCTTTCCCACAGCATACCGGTGGGGAGCCCCAGGGTGAAGTACTTGTCAGGCCCTGGGTTAAACTGGATGATGCGGTTCCTAATATACTTGGCCGCCCACTCACTGGCCTGTGAATAGTGTTCCAGAATAATGAGCTTCATCTCGACCTGCAGCGTGGACATAACAAATTGAATTAAGGGGAGGGCAGGGACAGAGAAAACTGGGGAGGGGGACAGAGTCCTTTCAGCCAAGCAACAGCCTTCTCCTCCCAGCTCATAGGTGAACAGGTTGGGCGGCTTGTCTTCGCCAACCACCAGGAGGCGGTACTGAGGGGTCAGTCCTTGGCTGGAGAGGACCTTACAAAGCACCAGAATTTTCTTGGCCCGTTCCTTCCAGTGTAAAATTGCACTCGGCAGTACCTGCCTCCTCGATTTCACGACAGCACGCGAACTACATAGCATACAGTCGGCGGGCCACTGTCACCAACAACTGGGCCTGCTCCTGTCCACATCCTCATCCTCACCTAGGGCAGGTCCCCTGCCTCCAGCTCCCTTCGAGTACCAGAGGTGCCGCGGAGTCACCGTAGGACACTTGGAGAAGGTGGCGAGGCATGGGGAGGGGTGGGGTACTTCCTGCCCTCCCAGCTTGCTCCCAGGGTCCTTAGTTTCCCCTAAAGCACCAAGGGATACAGGTAACCCTGCACAGGGAGGGCTAACGGCTCGCCGTCGTCCGCGTAGCCTGGCGTCCCCCACCCAGACTGCGCTCACGTCGCCCCTCGGGCCGCCAGTGACCCAGGTCCGGGGGTCCGGAAATCCCGAAGGGTCGCTCCCACTTACTCGTAGGCTTTCCGCAGCTGCAGCAGCAACAGCACTGGCAGACGGGCCCGTGCACGTCACGTGACCACAGGTCACGCGGTGCGCGCGCGCTGCCAGCTGACTCAGGGCCGTCCTTCACTGCCAGGCAGCTCTGCCTGAGGCCCCAAGGTGTGACCTTCTGATCTGGGTGTGTCACTTAGATGTAAAGTGCAAAGTGGACTGCTGACTGTGCAGCCTCAGCCCCTCTCAGCCCGGCGTGGGGTGCACACAGACACAGCAGTAGCACTAAGCCCTGGACAAGATGCCGGGGTGTAGGCCTTAGGAGAGGATGCATTGTTTGAGCACTGGCTGTGTGCACTGGCGCCTTGAACACAGCTAAATCTGTAGCTAAATATGGCTATTTTGGTCCCCCTGCCCCTCCCTCCAGAATTCGGACCTTGAAAAGGAGACTTTAAAAAAGTATGGTTGTGCAGACTCCTGATTGTATGTCAGAGCAGAGATAAGACAGCAGTCCGTCAAGGGACTCCCTGTGTTCAAGTTACAAAGCTGGGCAAAAGGCACAACTACTGCTTAATTATCTCGTTTGTGATGTCTCTCGGAGGGATCTACTGTTCTCTTGCAGAAAGTTAGGTTGGTTACTTATGTCGAAATTACTGGGTGTCAGCCAGCCAGAGCGGAAGTCAGAACAAGGAGAGAAAAGAAGGCCCTTGTCATTCTTGGGTCCACCCTACTTCCTGTCTGTGTTTTCACTTTGTAGTATCCAAACAAGACATAGTCTTTTAAAAAGACTTAAATGTATGTGCGTGTTTCTCTGTGTGTAAGTCTCATGTATGGAGGTGCCCAAGTTGGCCAGAAAGTGGCATTGAATCCCCAGGTGCTAAAGTTGTGGAGTCCCTGACTTGGGTGCTAGGAACTGAATTCAGATCCTCCACAAGAGAAGCAAACACTTAACTGCTAAGCCACCTCTCCAGTTGTCTACCTTGGGGTATCTCAAACTCTGAGGGCATTTAGGAAATGCCCATGCTTAAGTCAGGAAGAAGGACTTATGTGGTCAGCCTTCTTGGCTTTGCCAAGAGCTTTGGTACCCATGTGTCTTAGTTAGGGTTCATATTGCAGTGATGAAACATAACCAAAAGCAACTTGAGGAGGAAAGGGGTTTTTGGCTTATACTTACTGTTTGTCATCGGAGGAAGTCAGGATGAGAACTCAAACAGGGCAGGAACCTGGAGGCAGGAGCCGATGCAAAGGCCGTGAGAGTGTGTGTATGTGCACGCCTGCGCTGCTTACTGGCTTGTTCTCTGTGCTTGCTCAGCCTGCGTTCTTATAGAACCCAGGACCGCAAGCCCAGGTGTGGCTCTACCCACAATGGGCTGGGTCCTCCCTCATCTAATTAAGAAGATGCTCTCCAGGCTTTCTTGCAGCCTGGTCTTATGGAGGGATTTCCTCAGCTGAAGTTCCCTCTTCTCAGATGACTATATTGTGTTGAGCTGACATAAAACTGTCAGGCACAGCTGACCCCTTATCAACTTGATACACAAACGTATCCCTGTTGAACTGCACCCTTTGCTTTTTCCTTTCATTCCCAAGGTCACACATTAATAAGAACATGACAATATAAAATATTTTACAAACTTAAAAACAATGGTATCAAGTGATCCCTTTCAAGAGTCAGGTGTGATTGTTAATATTTTATACATGCACATACTTATCTGCGGCCTCACAGTCTGGAACATTCTAGGCCATGGTAAGCTCTTCATAATAGGGAAGAGATTCCCTAGATCCATTTAGCTCTGCATCAGCAGCAGTCTGAAGGAGTGTCATCCTAGCTCCTGGTGGCATTTCCTTCCTCAAACAACAAGGTGACTGTTTGGGTCCAAAGGAGACTCCAATCCCCCAAACTCCAAAAGGCAGCGCCAATATATAGAAAGGAACTCAACTGGACTAGAGGAGGTCTCCGATGGTTAGATAAAAGCCAACATTCTTCAGGAAATTGTGCAACTGGTTCCTGTCTGCCAAAAGGAGTTACTTCCTTTACCTCTGGCCGAGGGAGATGTGGCTTCCTGGGGCTGGCTTATCAGTATACCAAACCCCAGGCTGGTATCATAAAACACCTGTTACACATTTCAAAGGTCATGCTAGCATCCCTTCTCACCTCCTCCCTACCCTAAACCACCTTCAGCTTACTACAGGCTTCCCCATCCCATCGCCAGCCACTCATTCTCCTTAAAACCCTCTATTCTCACTACATTTTCCCTATCGTCTCTCCCTTGCTATTTGCCCTTCTCTCACTGAGAGCCTTCACCACGTTCAGTCTATTTCTTTCTCTCTCTGCTCTAGAATCTTCCGGAGGCCTCTGGCTGTTCTCTCAGATCTACGATAAAAACCTTCCCCTTATTCATTCCATGGAGTGGTCATGTGGTCAGTTTATCCAGTGGCCATATTTAATGGACAGACCTAGGGGCTCATCTCTCTCTTCCTCTGGCCATATGTATGCATGGCTGTCTTGATCAAGGGGAGCTTTGTTGCTAAGACCAGAGGTGGTAGAGTCCATGGAGTAGACCTTTACAATCTGAGGGACTTGTTCTTTGACCTCACTAAAGGTGTTAATATTGTGTTTTATAAAAAAGAAAGAACAAAGAACGAACCAGGATGCTTGGTAGAGGCTCAGTGAGGTGGAAGGGGGTGCTGAGACATGCTTTCCCCCTGAGGTACCAGCCATATGATGGATATAGTATGGAATAGAGTTTATTTAGGGAATGGAAGTTGAAGGAGGAGAGAGAGGGAGAGATAGAGAGAGAGAGAGAGAGCGCTGGCCAGGAACATGTGGAGACCGGGAAGGGGAATGAGGAGAGAAGGGACAGGGAGAGTAAGAGAGTGAGGAGGAGGCAAACAGCCTCTCCCTTTTTAAAGATTTTATTTATTTATTATATATAAGTACACCGTAGCTGTCTTCAGACACACCAGAAGAGGCCATCAGATCTCATTACAGATGGTTGTGAGCCACCATGTGGTTTCTGGATTTGAACTCAGGACCTCTGAAAGAGTAGTCAGTGCTCTTAACCGCTGAGCCATCTCTCCAGCCCAAACAGCCCCTTTTATGCTGAGTCAGGCATACCTGGCTGTTACCAGGTTAACTGTGGGGTGAAGCCTAGAAGCAATGCTAACAGTTAATTTATTCTTTATCTGCTTTGAACTTAATCAGAAATCACATTTCAGCCTGAGGGCTGCAGGCTCTCCACAGGGAAGTTCCAGCCTCAAACTCCAAAGCTATCAGGTAGCACAGGCCTGGACTACAGCGTCTACATCCACATCTTTCCCCAAGGGGAGAGGGCAGCTCTATGCAGCTGACCCCATCTCTCTTGAGTTCTCTCTCTGGCCTTTGTAAAGTCTGGAAGCCCTGGAGCCAGCCAACCTGGGGGTTAATCAGAACTGTCTGGGCTTCTGACTGACTGATCTGGCTGGTCTCATGCTTTTGAGGCGGTAACTCAAGCGAATGGTCATGTACCATCTACAGCGGTGTTAAATATGTCCACAGTGCTTTATGGCCAATCTTTAGAACTTTTCTATTTTGAGAGACAGGGTCTTACTACATAGCCCAGGCTCAGGCTGGCCTCTAATGTATGCTTGTGCGCGCGCGCGCGCACACACACACACACACACACACACACACACACACACACACACAGCCTTTTTTTTGAAGTTCTGGAGATTGAACCTAGGACTTCATGGTTGCTTGGCAAGTGCTCACCCACTGGGCTATACCCCGTCCCCCCAGATAAAGTTCTTGCAGCCTTGCTCCACCTCAGCTCCCCAGTGCTGGGATTACAGGCCCATGCCTTTTTTTTTTTTAATTGTTATTGTTAATCTTTTTTTTTTTGGATATTTCTTTATTTACATTTCAAACTTTATTCCCTTTCCCAGTTTCCTGTCCATAAGCCCCCTATCCTCTCCCCAGGCCCATGCCTTTATTCGTCAGCGATATGCCTTTTCATCTGACTGAACTGGAAGAGTATACTCACGCCAGTTTCCCGTTTCCTCTTTTCCTGGCCCTACTCACCCACCCCCAGTCCCTGACAGCCACCTTTCTACTCTCTGGCTCTTCTAGATTGTTCTCGGAAGTAAACAGCACACAATGCGTTGTTTTGTTATTTCTTAGGCTATCAGGCGTCTCTCTGGGGAAAATGTAAAATTACTATCTGCCTCCAAACTGAGATGGCACCGACAGCCGGAAAGAATGACTCATACAAGCCTACCTGGTGGGTAAAAATGAGTTTATTAGGGTTGCTTACGTCCTCTGAGCTTCTGTCTTCTATGACTCAAGAGCCTAGCCTAGCCTCAAGCCTAGCTTAGGTCACTGCCCAGTGTTGGAGCACAGCCAGAGTCAGGCAAAGGCACACGTCCCCATGCACACTGCCTGCCTGTGGGGACGATGCCTCTTTTCACCGCTGTCTGGCAAGCAGATCAGATAAATTGCAGCTTGCAACAAAATGGGGTTACCCTGGGGGTCAGAAGATAAGTCTCATTACATTGGCATGTTTCATATAAGTGTCTACACGGTTCGCTTGTGTTGACGTGTGGGTCAGAAGTTCCTCCTGAAACAGTAATATTTTATTTTATATAACATACTTTTAGCTCTCATCTGCCAACCATCAATTCTAGTACACGTGTAACAGTATCAGGATTGCTAACCTATACAACCCCTGGGAAACAGCTTTGTTGAAGAGTATGGGGCTTGGTAGGCTTAAGATTTGCTGGCTGTAAGTCTCAGCTTTATATCACTGTAACAAATGTCTGGGACAATCAAATTCTTTAAGTCTGTCTTCTCTCTCTTTCTCTCTCTCTCTCTCTCTCTCTCGTGTGTGTGTGTGTGTGTGTGTGTGTGTGTGTGTGTGTGTGTGTGTGTGTGTGTGTGTGAATTCAGGGGCCCTCAGAGTCCAGAAGAGGGCAAAGTCTTAACAGCCTTCAAATCATAGTGACACTACTTTCCAAGTGCTAAGATTATAGGCATGTGAGTTCAAGGCTAGAGAACATATAGACAGACAGTGAGTTCTAGGCCAGCCACCAGTGTTAGAGTGATACCCTGCCTTAAACACAAAACAAAAGAAAGATAATTCTCAAGCTTCTAGGATCCCAACTTTCTCTTCAAGGACATGCCTTCAGTTGATGGAAGACTTCTGTGTTAGTTAATTTAATGTCAAACTGACACAGGCTAAAAGGCATCTAATTGAGAAAAATGCTTGCATAAGACTGGACTATAGGGGTTGGGGATTTAGCTCAGTGGTAGAGCGCTTGCCTAGGAAGCGCAAGGCCCTGGGTTCGGTCCCCAGCCCTGAAAAAAAAAAAAAAAGACTGGACTATAAACAAGTCTGTAGAGCATTTTTTTTTTAAAATAGAGGGGTCCTCGGGCTGAGGATGACAAGTAGAGGGGTGGGCAGGACTCTGGCTTAGGTTATCCACAATTGTCTGAGAGCGCAAAGGGGCCTTCTGCAGGAGACTTAGACACTGCAGCTCTACAGACAAAGACTTCCTCCGTGTTCCCCATGGCGGTTCTTTTTTTTTTTTTTTAAAGATTTATTTATTATATATAAGTACACTGTAGCTGTCTTCAGACACACCAGAAGAGGGCATCGGATCCCGTTACAGATGGTTGTGAGCCACCATATAGTTGCTGGTATTTGAACTCGGGACCTTTGGAAGAGCAGTCAGTGCTCTTAACCACTGAGCCATCTCTCCAGCACCCCCATGGCAGTTCTTGATGAGAGAGACAGTTCATGTTTGTCTATACCATTTATTGACTGTTCATCTTGGGAAATGGGTGCATACCACTTCCTCAAGGAGGGCAAGAGATTAAACACCTTTTGCAGGAAGGAATGTCCAGAAAGGGAAGCTCATTGGCTAAACCCCTAGGGCCCATCTAGATACTTCATTAGCATGTAGAACTCTGTGCTTTGTGCTATGTGACCAATGGTCATGCCCCTATGTGGGAGTATGGTCATGTGTTCCAGGCCAGAAATCTGGTAGGGAGCAAGGAGACGACTACTGTCCTCAGACGGGTGCTGGGGTCTCTGAACCCACTCAACCTTACCAAGTTTCCTGGCATGGTCCACTGTCCCACACAGGCTAACCTTGAACTTAAAGATCCCCCTGCCTCTGCCTCTCTGCCTCCTGACTGCTGAGATGAAAGATGTGTGCCGCCAGACCCAACAATTTAGGTTTTCTTTTTGGAGGGGAGGCAGTTTGAGACAGGGTTTCTTTGCTCAGCTCCAGAGCATTTTCTTAATAAGTGGTTGACATGGAGGGAACAGTCCATAGGAGTGGGGCTATACTTGGGCTGAGTCAATAAGAAAGCAAGCTGATCAAGCCATGAGTGCACTACTCCTCTGTGGCCTCAGTCAGCCCCTGCCTCCAGCTTCCTGCCTTGTTTGAGTTCTCATCCTGACGTCCTCCAGTGGTGAACAGTAATGTGGAGGAATAAACCAAGCAAACCCTTTCCTCCCCAAGTTGCTTTTGGTCATGTGTTTCATCATAGTAATTGTAACCTTAACCAAGACAATTTCCCATTCGGTCTCACCACATCAAGTTTCTATACCTCCTTCTAGTACTAAACTTGCAACTGACCTTCTGTACATGGTCATTTGGGGACAAGTATCTAAACTAAGATAGCGACTGTAGCCGTGATGGATTGCATATGCTTGGCCCAGAGAGTGGCACCACTGGGAGGTGTGTGGCCCTGTGGGTATGGACTTTAATACTCTTTCCTAGCTTCCACTCACAGCCCTCAGATGAAGATGTAGAACTCTCGGCTCCTCCTGCACCATGCCTGCCTAGATGCTGCCATGCTCCCACCTTGATGATACTGGACTGAACCTCTGAACCTGTAAGCCAGGCCCAATTAAATGCTGTCCTTTATAAGACTTACCTTGGTCATGGTGTCTGTTCACAGCAGTAAAACCCTCACTAAGACAGTAGCTCAGTGGTAGTACACTTGGGTTGGGAAGTACACAACCCTGGGTTCAGTCTCCAGCACCAAAAAGAATCCAGACCATAGCACCATCCTAGATATCTATTTGTTCTAACAATCTCCAAATGGCTTTTTTTTAGATTTATTTTTATTTCGTGTATAGAAGTATTTGCCTGCATATATGTATGTATATCATATATGCTCCTGGGTCCAAAGGAGGCCAGATCCCCAGAAGAGGAGTTACAGTTGTGAGTCAACCACGTCGGTGCTAGGAACGGAACCAGGGTTCTCTGCAAGAGCATCATGTACTCTCGACTGATGAGCACCTCTCCAGCCCCTCCTAAATGATTCTCAAACCTTTGCGCATAGCAAGATTCACTCTTTGTGGTAAAACTCTGCAAACTTTAGCAAAGGCAGAGTGCCACGTATCTACAGTTTATCACGCACTGCAGCTTCACCGCACAGAACCAACTGACAACAGAGAAAACCTCTGCTTCACCTAGTTGTATTCTAAGTGCTTGGAAGCCACTCAGCAGTCTTCGGCCAGGGGAATCTCTGCCTTTCCTCATCCAGTTCTATGTAGCTCTTCATCTGAAGATGGATGCTTGGCTGGCCCCACCCCTTGGCTATGGCAGAATTCCTTTTAGAGGGGAAATTGAAAACCAACAGTTATTGTGGCTCCACCACAAAAGAATGACAATCAAATATGTTGTTGATGGTGTGGCTCAAACATGACATGGGAAGGCGGGTCAAAGGCCAGAAGATGCTGTATGGAGCAGGTTTGCATGATCAGGGCTACACTGCACTACATAGGTGGCAGGTTTTATTTTTTTTAGATAGGGTCTTACTATGTATCTTAAATGGGTGTGAAAGAGGAGAGCCTCCTGTCCCTGCCTGCCCAGTGTTGGGATTAGGGTATGTGCCACCACCCCTGGCAGCACTCAGTCTGGTTCTGAGCCTCAGAGCTACTGTCACTGGGCACTGTTTAACTCCTGATCAGCTACATGATTTCTTTGTGCCCCAATTCCTTTGTCTACAAAATAGAAGAATTTACAGTATGGTAGGAACAATTATTCCTGAGAGTGAGGTCTCTAGAGAGAAGTAAATGCTTTAGTGTACTTAAGACCCTAAGAAAGTCCTTATTGTCATCACTAAGATTTTGGTTTGATGTGAAAAAATAAGTAGGATTGGGTTTTGCAGAGGAGAGAGAGGCTGCAGCGGCCATGGGCAGAGGCGCAGAGGCTCAGTGCTCGGGAAGCAGGTTCTAGAGTTAATACATAAAAATGCAAGATGCAGGGGTTGGGGATTTAGCTCAGTGGTAGAGCGCTTGCCTAGGAAGCGCAAGGCCCTGGGTTCGGTCCCCAGCTCCGAAAAAAAGAACAAAAAAAAAAAATGCAAGATGCAGACATGTTTGATTACTCCTAATTTTCATGCACGTGTGCATTAAAAGAAATATATCGCTATCCTCATATTGACTATCAAGTAAATTATGCCTTAATCGCACACCTCTATTTCTCTGATGATTTGCTTAACCTTAATTCTAGATTATTTTTCAGAATTTTCTTAAACGCTTCTTACAGACATAGTCAGTGTTCCACTAAGACTTTACCATGGCCTCCCAGTGTCTTACTGTTGTGTGTGTGCTCCTTCGAGAAGTCAGGATTACCTTGGGTTAGGTTCAGGGTCTCTTTGTCAGTCTGCTGAGTAGGCCAGTCCAGCTGGCCTATGAGCTTTCCAGGAGTCTCCTGACTTTGTCTGTCATCTTCCCACAAGAATACTGGGATTTCAGATGAAGGTGGGTGTTTGTTATAAGCTTTGGGGGATTTAAACTCAGGTCCTATTTCCATGGCAAACATTTTTTATACGCCGTGTTCCCTTCTCAACATCAACTCAGTCACCTTGACCATTATGTTCATAATGAGAACCCATGCTCAAGACCAGCACCTGGGTCAGAGCACTGTCAGTCCATAGCTTAGACTCAACAGTGTGGAGAGATGTGGTTGGTCCAGATTTGATTGACTGAAGCACATAACACATAACTCTCTTTTCTGTGCCCCAAGGCTACAGGGACGCCCCTAATCGATGACTTTCTAAAACGTTGCCCCCTGACAAAAAGGATCTTTGTCACCACTGCACCTTTAGCGGTGGTGACAAATCCAGCGACACTCATTGCTCTTCAGTTTGCATAATCCTATTGCTAAATTGACCGAAAAAAAAAAAAAAACAAAACTCTGAACAAGTAAAGAGGCTTCACTCAATGGATTATTTAAAAGGTCAAGAATTTGGGGGTTCTTTCACTTAGGATTAACAGTGCTTCGAGTAAATGAAGCATTCTGTCAATAGCATTTGTTACAGATTGTCCTGGATCTTTGGATGTGAGAGAAATGAAAAACTCCGAATGCCAATGACATCATTAAAATCTCAGGATTGCTCCGTTAGAAACCAGAAATGCTGACGCACGCAGGCAAAGCTTCACGACAATTACCACAGTCTTGATGGAAGATGCTGGGTGCTATTCACGCAGCAGCACGCAGAATATGGAGCAACAGCTGACACCGTCTATAAAATCATTCATGCTTTGCTTCAACTTTGAATAACTGCTGTGTGTGCTTTTGTGGAAACATTCACCAAAAGTTTTCTTTGTATTGCCACTAACGAAAGCAAAGTCTTCCGATTAACTGTTAACTCAGTACACGACTGGGGAATTTGTTTCTCCAGTCTCATCTGGAAAGGGTCCTACTTGCAATAGTTTTATAAGCAAGCCTTCTCTGTGAGAAAAAATACAGCACGAAGGACAAGCTGTCCCTGCACGCTGGCCACCTGTGCTGTGGCTACAGCAGGCCAAGTGAGCTCTCTGTGATACTGTGATAAGAAATGGGGTCACAGCTCCTTATGTTTTGGCAACAGATCTTATTTCTGCATTTGAAACGTGCTTCCAAGTTGAGCACTGGAAAATGCAGGACTGGCAAGATGGGTCAGTGCTCTCCCTGAAGACCCAAGTTCGATTCCTAGTACCCATAGACATGTAACTCCAGTCCCAGGACACTAGGCATACGTATGTACACAGACACACATGCAAACAAAACACCTGTACACATAAAACAAAAACACCTGCCCCCCCAAACTGGAAGATGCTTCTAGCAGTTCAGGTGGGGAGCCCTTACAACCTCTGCTTCCATTTTCCCCTTTCTTCTTTCTCCTCTTATACTCTCCGTTCCTCCCCTTGCTCCTCTTCTTTTAAGATTGTCTCAATATAGAGCCCAGGAAACCTTCAAACTTAGTCTTCTTGCTCCAGACTCCTGAAAACCAGGAATATTGTCCACAGATAAAGAACTGAGACGTTCCTTGTATCGTCATGCCTGACTTTCATTCTTGTCTTAACCTGGATTTCTCTTAATCAAAACTTTATCTGATTTGCAGTTCCCTTAGTACAAATGAGGAAACTCTACAGAGCATGGCCTAGAACTTGCTCTGTACACAGAGATCTGCTTGCCTCTGTCTCCCAAGTGTTAGGATTAAAGGCTGGCACACCACTGCTCAGATCAAGCACTTTCTTTATGCCTGTTGATATATACTAGTTTATTTTTTAAGTCTTTTACCATTTTTATATTAAACGAACAACTGCACGATGCACGAGGAGCATAATGGCGTTCTTTTCACACTTGAAAAATATTCATAACTAAGAAAATATGTTTCCCCCTGGCATTTATGGGATCCTATATGAATAAATAAAAGAACAGATAATGGAAGCCACTGCTAAAATGGAAGATACAGAATTTGCTAAGTACAGAGTGTTTTCTTTCTCAATCACTCACAAGTCTGAACTCGCAGTAAACCAGAAACAGGGATGGTCGAAGGGTGGAGGTTTCCAGCTCTTAAGAGTTTCATAAAGCTGAAGTTGGCATGTAATACAAAAAAAAGAAAAAAGAAAAAAAGAACTTCCTGTTTGCCAGAAAGAGACATCTGCGCATGCTCACAAAGTCTCAAAAGCCCAGAATCGGTATTATGAGGCTTTTGGGAACTTGGCATTCTGAGCCTGGCAGACTTTCAAAAGAGGAAGTGTCAAGGCATCTTAGGACTTTCAGCTGTGTTAGCTCATCAGCTCAAGGCCGCCTTTGACGTCACCAGAAGTCCTCGCTTATTGGCTGAGGTCTGGAGGGACCTCTGTGATTGGTTGTCTTTTTAACTCTGGCTCCTGAGCGTAGTTACTGGAGTGAGGCTGTCTCTGACTGGCTGAGGACGCCTGTGCTGTTATCTTCTTTAATTAACGGTGGCTACTGTTGGGATTTCTGCTGAGAACAGCGCTTTCCTTCCTGAATATGGATTTAATTCTAGGTCTTCCCGTCTGTTCTTCCATGGCCCAATCTGCTTCAGAGCAGAAGGAACTTCTCGGTTCTTTATTTGTAGAGATAATAAGCTTTTCAGCAAAGCACAGCCACTAAAGTGATTTAAGTGCCCGTTACTGTGGAAGAAAAATAGCACGGACAGAATTTTGAATGCATTGGAAGACGAACAGGGCTTTCTAGTGTGTGTGTGTGTGTGTGTGTGTGTGTGTGTGTCTAGATAAAAGTCAATTCAATTCATGGAACAAAATACACGATGTATTTTGTATATTCAGTATATGCAAGCAACTGTGTGAGGAAGGCACGGGGAAAGTAGAGGAGGTCCAAGGCAACAGAAGGGAAATAGAATTCTTATCTCCTTTTAAAAGAACCAGGCTTGTTCAAGGAACACAATGGAAGAGCCGAAAATGTCCATCAAAGCCTGACCAGTTTGGCGCAGGTATAATATAGAATAAAACGCAGCTATTGGAAGGTCACAATTAGGGGTGGCTCAGTTGGCATAGTGGTTACCTCATAAGCACGAAGACCTGTGTGATGGCTCATGTTTGCAATTCCAGTGTTAGGAAGGCAAGAGAGCTAATATCTGGGGCTTGCCAGCCAGATGGATTAGCCTATTCGGCAAGCTCCGGCCAACAAGAGGCTTTGTCCTGGAAACAAGGTGTATAGCACAAAAGGAGCGATCATCTGGTCTTGACGTGCATACACATATGCACCTGCATGAAAACACACACAGAATGACAGGTAGGTATGGAGGCACGCAGGCCTATAATACCAGCTACTTGGAGCAACTTTCTGAAGCAGGAAAACTATAACTTCAAGGCTTGTCTGAGCTACAGAGTATGTTCAAGGCTAGCTTGAGCAATTTAGTAACCTTGTCTCAAAATTTAAAAACCAAAAACAACAACAACAGCAAAAGCATACAAATTTGGGGCTGGAGAGACGGCTCCAAAGTTTAGAGCACTTGTCGCTCTTGCAGACGACCTGGATTTGATTCCCAGCATTCATATGACGTCCTGTAGTCATAAGTAACTCCAGTTCCAGGAGATCTGCTGCCCTCTTCTCTAACTTCATAGGCACCAGACACATATGACATACATACATACATACATACATATATACAGGCAAAACATTCATACACAAAATCAAATTTTAAAAAAAAACATGCAAAATGGGCTGAAAATATAATTCAGCGCAACAGCAATTACCTAGCATGCCTGAGGCCCTGGGTTCAATCATTGCTGCAAAATAAGTAAATAAATAAATAAAATCAAAGGACCCTGTTCTACAAACCTCTGTGAGGATAATGTTAAGCATAAGAATTTTGGCCTTTTTTTTTTTTTTGGCCTTTTTTTTTTACCTCTACCTCTCTATTAAACTGTATTCTGCCTTAATCCCTTCCAACCCCACAATCCGAGGTAGGAGAGAAAGAAGGTTAGAGGGGGAAGGGGGCAGACACCTTTTTAGACTAGTTCCTGCTGATCAGAGACATCATGTTTCTTGGGGCTAGTCCAATGCTCATCATCAGGAAATCTCCAACTTCTTGTCTCTTTGCTCATGGCCACTTGACAACCCAAACCAACAGGAACCAGCAGCAGCAGGGGGAGGAGCAGCCACCACAGGCCCTCTATGGGCTCTCCCATTTTATATCCTCTTCAGAGTCCCCAGACTTAAACATTCTACAGCTGGCAAAGATCACGCCCCTGCTAGTAGAGTGCAAGGCGAATCCTAATAACGTGCTGGGAAGCAGTCTCTACAGCTAGGATTAAAAGTATGTTCACAGGGTTGGGGATTTAGCTCAGTGGTAGAGCTTGCCTAGCAAGCGCAAGGCCCTGAGTTGGTCCCCAGCTCGAAAAAAAAAAAAAAATATGTTCACATAACATAACTGGACTTTTAAAGACACCAAAATTCTCACTACATAAGAATGTTAGCATATGCTTAAGAGTCAGAAGTAAGAGAACTCCCAATGATTCTGGATACCGAGTCGGTCTGGAAAGATGCTGGACACATGGAGGAGAGGAAGGACTGCAAGCAGAGACCAGAGGACTCTGAATCCTTCTGATGCCGTTTGATCTACTTAGGCTTGGTGATAATTGCTTAAGACTGAGTCTTGTGTTCCTAACTTTGTCATTATGAACTAACGTTCCCAGATAAAACCCACACTGAGTGGAACATTCTACAGGCTGACTGACTGACCAAACTCTCTGAGTGTGGGGACCTGGATAGCAGAGTTGGGAGCCAAATTGTCTTTGGCTACCTTCAGTCCCAATAACAGACATTTATGGCCAGCCTCTGTGTGCCACCTACCATCCTATGATTGTTGTGTAAATCTTTTGGGGATGTACAAATAGATCCCCAGCTTCCACCAATCCGAAGTCATCAACCAGTGCCTGAGGCCTGAATCAAAGATTTCCCAGCTTTGCTGCAACCCGCATAACTTGTATTCTACCTACCTAGTATTTCTACCAATGTTTGAAAAGTGCCGTGACTTACAACTTTCTTTTTTTTTTTTTAAATTTTTTTAGTTTATGTATACTAGTACACTGTAGTTGTCTTCAGATGCACCAAAAGAGGGCATCCCATCCCATTACAGATGGTTGTGAGCCACCATGTGGTTGCTCGGAATTGAACTCAGGACCTCTGGAAGAGCAGTCAGTGCTCTTAACCACTGAGCCATCTCTCCAGCCCAAACTTTCCTTTCTTTCTTTCTTTTTTTTTTTTCTTTTCTTCTCTCTTCCACCTCCTCCTCCTCCTCCTCCTCCCTCCTCCTCCTCCTCCTCCTCCTCCTCCTCCTCCTCTCTTTTTCTTCGTTTGTTGTTGTCTTGAGACAGGGTCTCATGGAGGTCTGGATGTCCTGAAACTCACTCTGCAGAACAAGCTGACCTCGAACTCAGAGATCTGCCTCAGAGACCCACCTCTGCTTTCCAAGTGCTGAAATTAAGTTATGCGCCACTACACTTGGCTTTTCTACCTTACTAATGTTTACTTCTTACTATGGAAGCTTCATGGAACTGTGGCCATGTTGAAATACATTTGGGGTAACCTAAATCTGTATTTCCAGACCATAGTCATCTATATTTGGCTCCAAAGTAAACTCTTAACCCTCTCTGAGGTGAGACTGGTTTCTACATTGATAGCCTCAAACTTGTTTACCTAAGGACAAGCTGGAACTTCTGATCCTTCTGCTTCTACCTCCAGAGTGCTGAAAATGTTCATGCAGTGCTGGGGAATGAATCCAGGGCCTCCTGTGTGGGAGGCAAGCACTCTACCAGATGAACTGCATCTTCAGCCTGAGAAACAACGCTTTAAAAATAAAATGTGCTGTCAGAGCAGAAGGGATGGTATGGTGCCTTGTGACACAGTGATCTGATCATGTGAGCCTGGCCATGTGGCCAGGGGAGGAAGGGGGAACATACTGTCAGGGCAGGGGTAGCGAAGGGGATGGTAGTGGGGTGGGGGGACGTGAGAGTTGAGGCTTGTGGGGGAGGGGCTTGTCCAGGTTGCAGAGTCTCTTATACATAGCAAGAACGTGAGAAAGATCCTGGGTGAGACAGGCCCTTCATGCTCAGAGCACAGCGTCGTCTTGCTGAGAGCGTGCTGAATCAACACTCAGCCAAAGAAGCAGAAAGCATTTTAATTATTGTGTGGAGTGATCACTTCCTGGCAACACTCCTCTGCTGATGGAGGCAAAAATCACCAGGGAGTCTCCAGAGTTTGCTAGGAGTTTCACCACCATGCCCGTGTGAGGGTAGTAACTCCTTTCCTAAGAGAACCAGGCCTCTGCAGTACAAGCTGTGTGACAGCAAGGCAGGGAAGAAGTGCAGAGTCATCCTCCTCCTCAGAGCCCCTGAGCTCTCACTGCGTCCTGGCGTAGTTCTTGGGCGCTTTGCACACATTGTCTTTTCTCTTTGAACAGTCCTAGGCCTGGCTACTACGGTTTTACCCACAAGAAGGCATATATGGAGGCACAAAAGGTCACTCAAGGACACCTAGATAGTCAATGGCTGACCCCGTGGGCTGTGCCCACATGAATACATATGACTATGTATTCATATTGTGCCTGCAGCATTGCCTTAGAAACAGTGGACACGGGGTTGGGGATTTAGCTCAGTGGTAGAGTGCTTGCCTAAGAAGCGCAAGGCCCTGGGTTCGGTCCCCAACTCCGAAAAAAAAAAACCAAAAAAAAAAAAAAAGATGACCAAAAAAAAAAAAAAAAAAAAAAAAAAGAAACAGTGGACACTATCAAACCTTCTCAGGGAAATCTGTGTGGTCCCCAGGATCAGGTAAGGGGTCATGGGAGATATTAAGTCTTCCTGTATGCCATGGTAGCTTTTTAAACATGGAATTGTTTTAACTGTTTAATACACATAACATAAATGAACGTTCTAATCATTTTAAAAGATCTT
The DNA here is from genome assembly GCF_011064425.1 of Rattus rattus. Lineage (NCBI taxonomy): Eukaryota > Metazoa > Chordata > Mammalia > Rodentia > Muridae > Rattus > Rattus rattus. Next base: position 6,571,265 of record NC_046168.1, on the reverse strand, counting down.
ATCTTCAGCTATCTTCTGTCCTCTAGCTAGCCATATTTATGTTTCTCTGTATATGACCCAACATCCTTAAGCCTATTAGGTAAATCCTTTTGGAATGTACAAATGAGCTCCTGGCTTCCGCCAACCCAGAGACTGAGTGTCATCAAATAGCATCTGAAGCCTGCAAGAAAGGTGCCCCATTTTGCTAGCACCCTATCTTTCACCAGCTGCTTTGAAAGCGCCTTGATCTGTAACTTTCTCTTGTTCTCTCACTGTAAAAATGGCAGGAAATTGTTGCATGTTGGAACATGGTGTTACTTGAATATGCATTCCCAGATCACAGTCATTCATATTTGGTTCCAGACCCTAGGAAAACCACGTCCAGGACTGTTTGACCAAGCAAGCTTTATTCAAAGGTGCACATGGGATGGCCCGGATGGCACCTCACCCTAAGTCAGGATTTTAGAGAGCAGCCCCGCACTGGCTTTTGAGGTCCCTTTCATGGGAAAAGGCTAGGGTTGATAGCTTTCGAGATAGTTAGCTGTTAGTGCCGGGACAGAAGAGTGGGGTGCTCAGGGCTCAAGACCACCCATGGGAAGAATCATGTGGAAGCAGAGTCATCACCCGTGTTCCAGAGTTTAGCAAGACAAAGGGGTGGCATAAGTCATGGAATTACAAATTCAGCATAGGTTGAAAACAGTTTGCAGGATACATTAGGTTCAGGAAACAGAAACATAGTCTCATAAGGTATGGAGACTTAATAACAATGTGTAACAATGTGGCTTCGGTTTTGGCTTCACGGGGTATTGTTTTTTGTTTTTGTGTTTTTTTTTCTTTTTTTTCGAGCTGGGGACTGAACCCAGGGCCTTGCAGCTTCCTAGGCAAAGCGCTCTACTACTGAGCTAAATCCCCAACCCCACGGGGGTATGTTTTTATGTTGACATTTAGACATGTATCACACTTAAATACACACAATTACACAATTGCTTTCAGTGTTGGAATCAAACCCGGGACCTCATACATACTCTGAAAGTACTGTCACTAAGCTATACTTACAATCCTATGCCCAATTTCAAAATAAATGCATATAAATTTATTTAATGCATTTTATTTGTTTATTTATTTATTTGTTTGTTTGTTGTTGTGTTTGAAACAGGATCTCACTTTGAAGCTCTGGCTATCCTGGAACTCACTATGTAAGCCAGACTGGCTTCAACCTTAGAGAGAGATCTGTCTGCTTCTGCCTTCCAAGTACTGGCATTAAAAACATGCACCACCACTCTCAGCTTAATAAATACATTTTAAACATACACACACACACACACACACACACACACACACACACACACACACTGTTGGGCTGGAGAGATGACTCAGTGGTTAAGAGCACTTACTGCTCTTCCAGAGGTCCTAAGTTCAATTCCCAGCATCCACATGGTGGCTCACAACCATTTGTAAAGAGATCTGATGCCCTCTTCTGGTGTGTCTGAAAACAGCTACAGTGTACTCAAATGTTAAAAAAAAAAATTCTAAAAAAATAAATGCCCTGTAGTTATCTTCAGACACACCAGAAGAGGTCAATCAGATCTCATTACAGATGGTTGTGAGCCACCATGTGGTTGCTGGCAATTGAACTCAGGACCTCTGGAAGAGTAGTCAGTGCTCTTAACCACTGAGTCATCTCTCCAGCCCTATGAGTAGTTTCAGTCCATGGTTGAACCACCCTGATAGCACTTGGTCTTGGAAGCTAAGCAGGGTCAGGCTGGTTAATATTTGGATAGGAGGTATGTAGGATGTAGGTAGGCTCCCCTCAGGCTTAAACTGTACAGGAACCAGCAGTGTCTCACCCTTCCTAGTGAGCATATAGGGAGCTGTATAACTTCTAGAATGTTCTCTTAAACACAAGCACTGGGGATTGAACCCAGGGCCTCGTGAATGCCAGGTAAGTATTGTACAGAGCTTCCGAGTGTCTAATCATGCATTTTTCAGTGTCACCGGTTTCATGTGTCTAAGGAAGGGTTGCCTTTAAACCACTGACCTAGGTCTCAGGTCCCAGAGTAGGTAGCTGACCTGACTAGCCACAGGCAGCTTTTCCATTGTTTTAATTCAATTCTCTTTTTTAAAGCTACATATTTACATTTTTGGAAGTGTAACTTTTATGTATTAAATTAGATGGACAGCTCAATTTTCATTTAGTACTTTTTGGTTTGGGGTTTGGTTGCTGCTGCTGCTGCTGCTGCTAGCTTGGTTTTTGAGTGTAGACAAGGTTAGCCCACTAAGTTGCTTTAAAAGTCAGGATGACCTTGAATCTTTGACCAGTCTATCTTCACTACTAAGTGCTAGGATTACAGCCCTGGGACCCAAGGTTCTGGGGGCTGACCTCAGGGCAAGCATTCTACCAACTGGGTTAAATTCTTAGCCCTAATTTTTTTTTTAATTTAAATATACCTTGAGGGGTTGGGGATTTAGCTCAGTGGTAGAGTGCTTGCCTAGCAAGCGCAAGACCCTGGGTTCTGTCCCCAGCTCTGAAAAAAAGAAAAAAAAATATATATACCTTGATACTTAAGCCACAACTAGCTCAAAATGAAGTCTCCCACTGCTCAGCACAGCAGTCGCCAGCTGCATGCAGCTACTGCATGTTTAGTCATAGCTGAGATGCACCATTGGCAACTGGGTACCAGAAAAGCAACGTAGATCACTGATGTTTTTGCTGTCAATTAATATCCAAGAGAAGCTTCGAGTAGATTCTACTGAATAAAGTCTACTGTTTTTTTTGTTTGTCTCAGTTTCTGTTTTGTTTTATGGCTAATAGATATTTTTAAGATATGCTGTTTGCATTTCTTTGAGACAGAAGGATAAAGAACAGTACCCTTGGACTAAAGCTCCTTCCTTGCTGGGATGGTTTGAATATGCTTGGCCCAGGGAGTGGCACTATTAGAAGGTGTGGACTTGCCGGAGGAGGTGTGTCACTGTGGGGGTGGGCTTGGAGACCCTCCTCCTAGCTGCCGGAGATGCTCAGTCTGTTCTGGCTTCCTTTGGGTGAAGATGTAGAACTCAGCTCCTCCTGCACCATGCCTGCCTGGATGCTGTGATGCTGCTATGCTCCCGCCTTGATGATAATGGACTGAACCTCTGAACCTGTAAGCCAGCCCCAATTAAATGTTGTCCTTTATAAAACTTATGTTGGTCATGGTGTCTGTTCACAGCAGTAAGACCCTAACTAAGACACTTGTCAATGCCACCTCTTAAGTGTTATCCTCCACCCAGTCAGCTTCTATGTGACCTTCTTAAGTGGAACCTTATGGTAGGTAGTCTTTCACACTAGCCTCCCCCAAAACATTTAATCTGTAAAATCCACCCATCTTATTTTGTGGTATTCTGTGACATGGGTAGGCAATTTTTAAAAAATTGTTCCATTACTCATTAACATTAGTGCTGTCTCCAGTTTGGGGTTATTATTAAGGAAGCTATGATAACAAGTTTGTATTTTCGGGGCTTAGAGAGCACCATGTTATGATGGCTCAAAATCAAATATAGCCAGTACTTTGAGATTTGAAATAAAGGCTGCTGGGTATGAATGAAATGCTCCCACAGAGCTGGACAGCAGCTTCAAATGGTTCCTCCTGCCGAACACACGATGATGAAGGGAACGACAGCCTCAAGCTCTGTTACTAAGCTACGAGGTTCAGCCAGTTAACATTTCCGGAACAGCATTTTTATTTTACATTGGGTTTTTATGGATGTAACTCTGTTACAAGACAGGGAACTTCTCTCTGTAAACATTTATCTTCTTGGAATTTAGGAAGAACACATGGATATTTTGCTTTAGGAATACAGACAAACAGTTTTCCAAAGTTGCCCTTGCAATAAACACTTTTCTCTGCCTTGGTCTTGCCAGAGGCCATATTGATGTCCCTGGTCTGTGCTGCCACCAGAAACTGTGTGGAAGTCTGTGATCCATGCTGCCCCTGGCTGCTATTGGGTCAGGGAGCTTCTTTTGTGGTGGTTTCGATGACTACAGATTCATAACTGAGAATGTGAGACGTTGAAGACTTTTTGTGACAACCTCTCTTCCTACCTCCTAAAAAAAGAAAAGGAAACAGGCCTGAAGGAAGATAGTGAAGAGAGACCTTAAAAATTGCGATAAAGATGCTGGAGTATAACACTTCACAACTGATGGCGTCGGGAGCTCAGTTTTCTTTAAGGGGCTGACCACTGGGAGTTGACCATGCTCCAGTGAGTATATGGGCAATGAGTGTGCGGCAATTCAAATTGGACTTGGTGTATTTTTTCTTCTTTTGTGGGGGGAGGGGTAAGGCAACCCTGGGAAGAATGAGGAGTGTAAATGCATTATATGAAATTTCCAAATAATTAATAAAAACATTATGTCCTGGGGTGTGGGGGAAGAATCCCAGGTCCTAGCTGAACTTGGTAGTGAACACCTTTAATCCCAGTACTTGGGAGGCAGAGGCAGGTGGATCTCTGAGTTCAAGGCCACCTTGGTCTACCTATTAAGTTTCAGGATAGCCAGGGCTAGGTAGAGAGAAACCCTGATACAACAACAACAGGAAACCCAAGTCCAGGTCTTTCACATTCTCGCCAACTTTTTTTTTTCCAGCCCAGTTAGCACATAGTCTAGCTTTGAATCGAAATTAATATTTAGTATTTTCTTCTCTTTACAAAGAAACAAGCACTCACCTAAGGAACACTGTCCTCGTTAGCTTTAACTCTCAACCTGACACAGCCTAGAGTCACCTAGGAAGGAAGTCTCCGGCTGAGAGAGTGCCCAGATTAGCCTTTAGCATGTCTGTGGGAGGTGTCTCGACATCCACTGATGTAGCCCCTTTGGGTGTACATGAAAGGCATGGAAGCCGCAGCCTGGCAGTGAGCCAGCCATCAGTGTTCATCTCCTGCTTCTGGTTCCCATCTGAGTTTCGATACCGTCTTTTTACAACTATAACCTATAAACTGAGATAAGTCCTCCCCTCCCCTAAATTGCTTTTGGTCAGAGTATTTTATCACAGCAATAGAAAGGAAACTAGAACAGAAATATAGTCAAAAGGAAAAATTAAAGTTCCAGTGATTTCATGGTTTACCAGGTACTAATAACACATACACAAACACCACACACACACACACGCACACACACACACACATACCACACACCACATATACACATAACACCACACACACACACACATATACCACACACCACCTATACACAACACACACCACATAACACACATACATACCACACACATACACACCACACATACACACCACATAACACACCACACAACACACCACACACACACATACCACACATACACACCACACACACATAGACATCACACCAATACACACACACACACAAACACACCACACACATACACACACACACTCTTTGAGTCTATATTGACAGAAATGGCATCGTAATGCAACTATTTTTTTCAACAATTTACTATAATCATCTTTTCATGTCCATGAATATTCATCATGGCATAGTTTTAAAAAGCTAAATAATGTTCCATTAGGTGGATGTGTCATAGTTGAATCAGTTCCCTCGCTGTGGAGCTACAGCCAAATTTTCCCTATTACAATGTTATAATAAACAAAATGCATCTTTAATCATGTCCTTAACATTTTCCCACAGTGGGGCTGGGTGTACTGAAGCACACCTGTGATCCCAGTAGCTGGGAAACAGGAAAGAAGAGCTTTGTGAGTTTCAGGCCCTCTAGGACCACATAGTGAGACCCTGCCTCAAAAACTAAATAAAACTCGTGAGAACAGAGTTTCTCATTTGTCAGGACTGGGTTATCTCCTTTTTAGTTGTTGGCCAACGGGGACACATAGACCCCCCTAAGCATGACAGTTATCGTCGGTGCTCCTGGCGACCCTCCAGAGCTTGGGGATAACACCCTACTGCTGAAGACATGGCATGTCTGAGTCACAAACGTGGAGACCTCAGGCTGGTACTCCTCTGTGAGCCTCATTACTACTGGCTGGCATTTATGCTGCTGGAAGATGCTGTGCACGCTGACAAGAAGTGTAGGCCTGGGGTTGGGGATTTAGTGGTAGAGCCTTGCCTAGGGCCCCTCTGGTCCCCAGCTCGGAAAAAAAAACAAAAAAAACAAAAAAAACAAAAACAAAAAAAAAAAAAAAAAAAAAAAGAAGTGTAGGCCTCTGCCAAGCTAACCCAGAGCTTCCAGGGACCAAGCCACTACCTAAAGACTATACATGGACTGACCCTGGACTCTGACCTCATAGGTAACAATGAATATCCTAGTAAGAGCACCAGTGGAAGGGGAAGCCCTGGGTCCTGCTAAGACTGAACCCCAGTGAACTAGACTGTCGGGGAGGGCGGCAATGGGGGAGGGTGGGGAGGGAACACCCATAAGGAAGGGGGGAGGAGGGGATGTTTGCCCGGAAACCGGGAAAGGGAATAACACTCGAAATGTACATAAGAAATACTCAAGTTAATAAAAAAAAAAAAAAAAAGAAGTGTAGGCCTCGAGCTCTGCTGGCTGTGAACCTCACGAGCTACAACAATAACTGGTCTGACAGGATATACCTATTCATGCAATCGTGGCGTGCGTTTTATAAGGGTAACCGACCTCTTTGCCCTTGGATTAAAGACCTGCTCCATGAGATGGAACACGTGCTTGACACTACCAAAGGGACCAAGAAACTATGGCTACTAGGAAAAAATGCTATTATTCTGCTAAATTGACTTAGTAATAAAAGGACTTATTGTTACACCCATAGACCAGAGCATCTTTCAACCCTCATCGTAGAAGCTTCTCCTTCGGTAGACACCAATTAACACAGATGGCCCCTCTTCCCAACAACTGGTCATGTGCAGAGTACTCAGCCTTAAATTGGACATTCATATCACACCCTTCCCCCCAAGGCTCAGGGATCTCTGTGAAAAGGGGAATGGAAAGTTTGTGAGAGCCTGAGATGATGGATAACATCAAGGAAACTGTTTCTAGACACAAACAGGGCAAACGCACATATCGACTCACAGTGATTGTAACAGCACGCGCAGCCAGATACCATCCCAGTGCGCGACTGGGAGGGGACATGTCATCCCACCACTTGCTGAGGACCTACTGGCATGGGACAGTGGCAGGGAGAGTAGGAGTCAGTTTCTTTAACAATGTGGTTCCTGGGAGGTTGACTACACACCAGACAAGACACCAATCTCAAGATTAGCCAAACAACACAATGAGGGGAGAAAGAAAAAAATAAAGTAATCTCAGAGTTGGGTAGGAAGGGATAGGAGGGTTGAGAGGGCAGTGAGGGAGGGCTTGGGAGGGCTGATGTCTTAGTTAGGGTTGCTACTGCTGTGATGAAACGCCATGCCGAAAGCAACCCAGGAAAGAAAGGGTTTATTCAGCTCACACTTCATCATCAAAGGAAGTCAGGACAGGAACCTGGAGACAGGAGCTGATGCAAAGGTCATAGAGGAACTCTGTTTACTGGCTTACACCTCATGGCTTGCTCAGTCTCCTTACAGAACTCAGGACCACTAGCCCAGGTGTGGCCCCACCCATAATGGACTGGGTCCTCCTTTATCAATCACTAATTAAGAAAATGCCCTACAGCAGGATATTATGGGACATATTCTCACTTAAGGTTCCTTCCTTTTAGATAATGCTAGGTAATGTGAAGTTGATATGAAATTATCTAGAATAGTCAGGTGGGGGTAGGGCATGCCTTTATTTCCAGCACTTGGGAGGCAGAGGTAGGCAGATCTCTGTGAGTTTGAGGCCAGCCTGGGCTACAGTGGGAGTTCCAGGACAGCCATGGCTAAACAGAGAAACCCTGCCTCAAAAAAACCCCCCAAAAACAAACAAACCAAAAAAAAACCTATCCAGCACAGATGCATATGATCAAATACATTATATAAAAATTTGCAAATATATTCACTATTAATAATTAAATATAATTTTAAAATATTTTAAAAATATTTCATCAAAGCTGGGTGTGGTGGAACACCCAGGGGGTAGAAACAAGCAGAACTCTGTGAGTTTAAGAACAGCCCAGTCTCCATAGTGAGTTCCAGGCTGACCAGAGCTACATAGTGAGACCTTGTCTATATCTATATAATTTTTCTTTTCTTTTCCTTACTCTTTTCTTTTTTTCAGAGCTGGGGACCGAACCCAGGGCCTTGCACTTGCTAGGCAAGTGCTCTACCAGTGAGCTAAATCCCCAACCCCTCTTTTTCTTACTCTTAATATTATTATTTGGAGACAAGATAACTCTGGTTATTCTGGAACTCTCTGTGTAGACCAGGATAGCCCCAAACTCACAGAATTCTGTATAGAGCACTCTTGAAATAGACAAGGTCATAAGCAAGATTTTGATAGGACAATTCAGGATGGACTTCCCAAGATTCAGGACAAAGTAGAGATGTGCAAAAGTCCAGGTGGTCCAGTATAGTTCAGAAGGAGGAATCCAATCTCTTCGTGAGGCTGAGGAGAGCATTGGCCTCTTGAAGGCTGAGGCTGAGGCAGCCTCTTCCAAAGAGACTGAGGAGTCCTGACAAGAAGATGAGGGCTGGAGATCACGGGACTGCCGTAGGGGATAGAACCTCTCTGCTCTCACAGGGTGAAAGGGAGCTCTGGGAGGAGGGAGGGGGAGTTTCTACTATGGCACAGCATGGGCTGTGGAGTCCACAGTCAAGTGGGTCTCAAGGAGAAACTGGGAGGGAGTGCTCTTTGAGAGGACACATTGGCCCATGGAGGAGCACGATGTAGGCAGATCCTACAGGCGATTCTCTACTGTCCCAACTCACCATCTTCCTTTCAGTAATAGGCTGTCTTACGTGGAAGCTGACCACTTTCTGTGAAAATATATTTTCCTGCTCTCCTTCCAGTTCCACACGTCTGTGATTCCAGCACTTGAGAGACTGAAGCAGAAAGAGCTAAAGTTCAGGACCTGCCTGTACAGTGAGATCTTGTCTTAGAAAACAAAAGAAAGTAAATTTGCAGTAGAAAAGGACACTACATTTTAGATGGAATGTGCTAACAGGCGTAATTATGACACGCAAGCTTTAAGCAACACAGGAAGAAAAGACTGACAGATATATGAAACTCAAATTCTGCGACAGCCATTCCAGCTGCTCAGGGAACTGAGGCAGGAGGATCATGTTTGAAGGAAGTTTCTTTCTCTGGTGTTTGCTTTATTAGGCTGTCCAGTTCAATTTCTAGTACTGCAAGGAATGAGTCTCTGGGAGAGAAAAACAAATCAAATAACAAATAAAAGCTGGAGAGAAACGTTTGCGCCCTGTGAAAATCGGTAAGAGTCTGGGGTGGAGCTCAGCTGGTGCTCATCCTGGAAGCCGTGGGTTGGATCCCTTCTGTATAAACGTGGCGTGGCAGTGCACAGAGGTTCAAGGTCATATTCTGCCATCAAGAACGGCCCGAAAAAGAAGAAAGGAAGGGAATTAAATCCTAAACCCTTAAAGAGATCTTATAATTTCATGGGGGTGGGGGAGGGACGCGCGGGGAATGGACTCCTCAACAGACCCAGCAGCAACCTCCTCTCGCGTAGCTGAGTAGTAAATGTCGACGCGATTTCATCTGCTGTTTCTAGGCTGACCACAGAGGAGTCCGCGGTAGGTGCTCAGATTGAGGCTGTGGATTTTAGCTCTCGACCCCATTGAAACACGCATGCCTCTAGGCAGGCTCAGCCCCCCTCCGGCCCCCTCCTCTCCAGCCCCCGGCGCTCGCGGCTCTCACTGAGGCACTTCCTGTTCTGTAATGAGTCACTGAGCTGGGAGGAACCGGAGGCCTGGGCTCAGCAGCGACTTGGCTCTGTGCTATGCGGAGCTCAACCAGGATCCGTCCCTTCTTGCACAGACCTCTTTCTTGCAAAGGAGAAACAGAAAATTCAAATTGCAAAGTCGTCATCCTTCGGTCCTTACTACCTACCTACCTGAGGTTGTCAGAGCAGGCCAGGCTTCACAACCCAGAAAGCTGAGGGCTTGGTTTCCTCTCTTTTTGGGCCTGAAATATCCTCCTATCCGTAGGCCATGCATTATGAAGCTCTTAATAATACTGTGCCTCTCCTCTGAATCAAGGCCTTGGCAGCAGTGACTTCTGACTGCTTTTGCTTCCCATAGCACACTAGCATATCCATTTCCGCCTTTTCTGATCTGACTGCAGATGTTGGCAATGGAGTCAGTAAAAGCCAAGCACCAGATTCATTCCTGGACACGTGCTTGGTCCAAGCATAAATATGCATAGATACGAATATGTAATGCTGGGAGATAAAGGGTCTGTCCCTGAGGACAGTTGCTAATCTGGGCGGTAGTAAATTTTTGCCAGGCGTCATTCGATGCAAGGAAAAAACTCACCATGTGTAATGGTTTGAATGAAAACGGCCTCATAAGCTCATGTTTAAATCCGTGGTCCCTAGTTAGTGGAACTGTTTGGAAAGGATTAGGAGGTGTGGACTTGTTGGAGAAGCTGTTAATTCTTTCGGCCTCATGCTTATGGATCAAGATATAAGCTCTAAGCTACTACTCCAGCACCTGCCACGCTCCCTGCTAAAATGGATCCTACGGTGACTTGAATGAAAATGGCTTCCATAGGCTCAGAGGGAGTGGCATTATTGGAGGTGTGGCTTTCTTGGAATGGGCGTAGCCTTTTTGGAGGAAGATAGGAGGGGAGAGGGGTGGCGCTTTGAAGTTTCAGAGCCTCAAGCAAGGCCCAGTGTCACTCTCTCTTCCTGATGTTTGCTCAACCAGATGTAGAAATCTTGGCTACCTCTCCAGCACCATGTCTGCAGGCCACCATGCTTCTCGCCATGATGATAATGAACTAAACCTCTGGAACTGTAAGCCAGGCCCAGTTAAATGTTTTTCCTTATAAGAGTTGCCATGGTCATGATGTCTCTTCACAGCATTAGAAACCTTAACCAAGACTCCACCCTTCTGAAACTGTAGACCATAATAAACTCTTTCTTCTATAAGTTGCTTTAGTCATGGTGCCTTATCACAGTAATAAAAAAGTAACTAAGGCACCATTGAATGAGGCCTAGCAGGGGCAGGGGATTCACTTCAGGCATTTGAATCTGGGAACATCTTGATTGCATCATTATAGCTCTTAATATGTTACCCAGAAGAAATGACTCAGGGAACCGATAACATTGACTAGGTTTCCTGCGGGAACTGTGTTGGGCACCTAGAACAGACAGGCTCTAATAAAGATGGTAAAATGAGTGCATTCTTAGAGAGAATGGGAAAAGGCAGAGCCCTTGTATGTTGCTGCTGAGAATGTAAAATGGAACAACCACTGCGAAAAGCATTCACCTCAAAAATGGTACCGTCTGACCTGGCAACTCCACGTCTTAGGAATAGACCCAAGAAAGCATATGTTCACATAAAGACTCAAGCATCACTGTTTACAGCAGTACAATTCATAAACGCCAAACCGTTGGAATAGCTCACCTGTCCAATCACTGATGAGTGACTAAGCATGGGATATACCCATACAATGGAAAGGCAATCACCAGTGCAAAGCAATGTTTTATGCTGTGATACAGATGAGCTTTGTCAATGTTATCTTTTTATTTCATGTACATAGGTATTTTGCCTGCATGTGTATCTGTGTACCGCATGCATATGATGCACACTAAGGTCAAAAGAGGGCATTGGATTTCTTAGCACTGAAGCTAGAGACAGTTGTGAGCTACCAAGTGGATGCTTGGGAATTGAACCTGGCTCCTCTGGAAGAGCGGCAAGTGCTCTTAACCACTGAGCCATCTCCCCAGGCCCAAATCAATGTTATCTAAACGAAAGAAGACAGTGAGATAAGAGAGCACACTGAATGATTCCATTTGTGTGAAATGTCCAAATTGTATAGACAGAAAGATTATTGGTTGCCAGCAGTGTGGGTATTCTGTCTAAGCTCCACCCCCACAGTTGCCTGGCAACAGTCAGGTATGCCTGATGATAAAAGGGGCTGCTTGCTCTCTCCTCTTTCTCTTGCTCTTTGCTCTTCTCTTCTCTGCTCTCTTGCCCTCTTCCCCTTTGTCCCTTCTCTCCCCATTCCCCTCCCACTTCCCTGCACGGGCTCACGGCCGGCCTTTATTCCTCTCCTCCTCTATTCTTCTTCTTTCATTAAACCTTTCCACGTGGAACTATATTGGTTTGGTGTGTTCTGTCTGGATGCGAGCCCCAACAAGCAGCTAGCAGAGAGAGGAAATGGAGATGCAAATGCCTAGACAATGATTTGTTTAATTTTAATTAATTAATTTTTGGGAGATGGGGTATCACTATGTATCCCTGGCTGGCCTATGTCTTGCGCTATAGATCAGATAGTCTCAGACTTATACAGATCTGAATGCTGGAATTAAAGACATAAATCACCATGCCCACTTGTAATTTATTTTTGAGAAATGGTGTTTTGGGACTAGAGAGATGGCTCCGTGTTTAAGAGCACTTGTTGCTCTTAATGAAGATTAGGCTTCTATTCCCAGCACATACACGGTGGCTCACAACCATCTATAATTCTAGTTCCAGGGGATGCATCCCTGACTTCTGACCTCCTCAGGTACCTACTTGGTACACATGCACACGTGGAGGAAAAGCACTCACACGCATTTTTAAAAGTAACAATTTGTTGTTTTATTTTTTTAGAAGAAGAAATGGTGTCATAATTTATTTATTTTTAAAGAAATGATGTCTTACAATGTTGCCAAGGCTGGTGTTGAACTCCCAGGCTCAATCGTCTTGCCTAACTTCCTAAGCAGCTAGAACTACAACCATGTGCCTCCACATCCAATCTTATGAATATATAAAAGAACACTAGTTTTAATACTTTTAAGGGTGAGTTTCTGGAGTGTGAACTACATAACACTTTTTTTAAGGCATAGTTATCTTATCCTGGTAGTGCAGAGAATTTTTTGTTATTTGACTCTGATTCCCCCTTAGGCATACTTTTTTTTTTTAGTTTCATCTATGCCCCATTACATCCTGAGCCTTCCAGTATGCTTGGAAGCCTTGGGACTATAGCTAACTAATTTCCCTTTTGAAGTGTGTGTGCATGTGTGTGTGTGTGTGTGTGTGTGTGTGTGTGCATGTGTGTGTGTGTGTGTGTGTGTGTGTGGTGTGCTCCATTATTTTACTAAAAAATAATCTTATCAACTCAAAGAGGACAGGCAGCAGTAGATTCAAACTAATTTACAATTTTGTTTAAATTTACTTGTCAAAGGCAGAAATATTCAATTTTATGGATACTCCCAATTCTCTGCTCTGGGAATAGACTTCCAGGAAGCAATTATGCAGAACAAAATGTAATGGGTAGCAGGGGTGCCTGGTGAATTATTCATAACCTGATAATGATTTTAACCCATTTTTAACGCGGCATGCTATTGATGTTAGATTCTGGAAAGTTCCCAGAGTAAACAGCACAGAGGTTTCCTTTATCTGTGCTTATATAACCGTAACCCTCCTGCCTGTCTTCCTAACCACTCAGATAATTAAAATCAAAAGAGCCCTGACTCTGTATTCTTCCCCAAGGCCAGGCCAAGGTAGAAACTAACATCACTATCACTTCTCATTACAGTCTGCTGGGGCAGGGGATGGGAACAGACAGCACCTCACACAGTCCTTACTTACTGTTAATGGATGATCGAATGGATAATAGAGAGGATGAGATATCTGTAGCAGGGAGGGCTGGACTAAGTGATTCTGAAGTGATTCTGAGTGTCACATTCTCTGTTTCTCTATGAAACAAAGACTGTTTCATCACACTGCTGGTTGGTTGAGAGAATTTGAGGACATGGTAAGGGCCCAGGAAGCAATGGCTGGTGTAAGATTTTTCTTCCTAGTAGCAGCTATAAAACTTGCTCAGGAGGGTTAGTTGAGGGGTCCAGCAAAAGCCGGCTTGGGAGCCAAAGTCCCCAAAGAGGGCCACATAAATGAATCTCCCGGCATGATCTTGAAATACAAGTTTGCTCGAGCATGGCAGGACACTCAATACCCCAGAGGCAGAGGCAGGTGGACCTTTTTGAGTTCAAGGCCAGACTGGTCTACCTAGAGTATTCCAGCCTAAGCTACACAGTGAGACCCTGCCTTAGAACAAAAAACAGCAAAAATATTTTGGCTCTAAAGATTCTAACTCAGTAGAATTTTTCAAAAAGTATTTTGAATGAATTTTGACAAATGCATTCACATGTGTGTCTACATTAGATTGTTTTCTGTCGTTGAGATAAAACACCATCACCAAAAGCAACTTTGGGAGGAAAGGATTTATCTCATCTGATTGCTGATTCTCCATCATGGAGGGAACTAAAGACAGGAACTTGGCGTCAGGAACTGAGGCAGCGGTCATGGGGGAATAATGCTTTTTCCCCAGGTTTGCTCCGCTGACTCACTCACTTTGTTCTCCAATACATCTCAGGGACCACCTGCCCAAGGACGCTGCCACCCACAGCGGAGTGGGCCTTTTACAGCAATCATCAATCAAGAAAAATGGCCCACAGACTTATCCACAAGCCAATCCAATGAGGGCATTTTCTCAGTCCCTCTTCTCAGATAACTCTAGCTTTCATCAAGTTCACACAAACAAACAAACAAACAAACAGGAAACATCCAAAACTCAAATCACGACAGAGAACAGTTATTTTTATGGCCCTAGTACATTTCCTCTTCTCACTACTCCGGGGTAATCATCTTCGGGATTTCAGTTACTGTTGAAGTCTGAATGTGGAATGTCCCCAGAGGCTCATGTGTTTGAACACTTGGTGGCACTGTTTGGAGAGGTTGTGGAACCCTTAGAGGGTGCAGCCTTGAGGGAGTTAGTCCCTTTATGGGAGCAGGCTTTAGGGGTTTATAGTGTTACCCCCACTTCCTCCTTGCTTTCTCTGCTCCTTGTGTGCAGTTGAGAGGCGGTATGTCAGCTTTCAGTTCCACAGCCATTCCTTTCCCTGCCACTGTGAATTTGTAGCCCTCTGGGACCATAAACAAAGACAAATCCTTCCTTAAAACACCTTTGCTTAGGGTGTTTTATCACTGCTACAGAAAAAAACGAAGTCGCCAAAGTTACCAAGTCGCCAGTTAGCAGTGGGGGTTTGGATAGCTTGCGGAACCTTAGGAGGTGGAGCCTGGCTAGAGGAAGTGGACCACTGGGGGCAGGCTTAGGTGTCGTAGTCTGATCCCTAATTCTGGTTTACTTTTCACTTGCTGACTGAACCAACTAGTTTCCCACTACAAAGCCTTTCCCCACGACAATGGAATGTAACCCTTCTAACTGTAGGCCAGGATAAACCTTTCCTCCCTTCAATTGCTCTGGGCAGGTATTTCGTGATAGCAGTGGGACAAGTAACTAACCCAGCTATACAGACTAGTATTGCTTATTCATGGTCATATAGTCTACACGCTTGCATGCACTTCCTGTGTGCCTGCTTTTGGTTCTTATGCTGTCTTGGGATTCATCTTCATTGCTGAATGGTATCATATCAACAACCAATCACGTTTTGTTTTTTTTTTCCGGAGCTGGGGACCCAACCCAGGGCCTTGCGCTTGCCTAGAAGCGCTCTACCACTGAGCTAAATCCCCAACCCCAACCAATCACTTCTTATTGCTACCACATAACTATTCCCAAATTTGTTCACCTATCTAAACTGCTAAAGGTCGTTTGTTTTTATTAATAGTTTCTGTAGACATGTGTGCTGGTTGGATTTATGTCACTTGACACAAGCTAAAGTCATCTGAGAGGAAGGAACCTCAATTGAGAAAATGCCTCCCTCCATAATATCAACCTTTAGGCAAACCTGTCGAGCCGTTTTCTTAACTAGTGATTGGTGTAGGAGTGGCCAACCCATTCTGGGTGGGGCCACCTCAGGACTAGGGGTATTGGGTGTATAAGAAAGCAGGCTAGGCACGCCATTAGAAGCAAGTCAGCAAACCTCCTTTGCCACTGTATCAGCTTCTGCCTCTACATTTTTGCCCTATTTGAGTTCCTGTCCTAATTTCCTTTGATGATGAACAATAACATGGAAGCACAAGCCAAACAAACCCTTCCTTCTCCAAGATGCTTTTGGTTACAGCAATAGCAGCCCTAACTAAGACAACATGTTTTCTTAATGATAGATAGATAGATAGATAGATAGATAGATAGATAGATAGGTAGATAGATAGATAGATAGATAGATAGATAGATAGATAGATAGATAGGAATAGACTGCTGGGTGATAGAATAGGGGTATGTTAATGCTACTTTATTTGGAGATGAGATCTCACTATGCTGCCTGAGTTGGTCCCACCTTCTTAAGTCAAGCATTCTTCCCGATTAGCTTCTCGAGTAGCTAGGGTTCCAAGTACACATTGCTGTGCCTAGGGATCAGCCAGATTTGGGGATTCTGAATGTCATAGCTAAATTGTC
This sequence comes from Rattus rattus, assembly GCF_011064425.1. Taxonomy (NCBI): domain Eukaryota; kingdom Metazoa; phylum Chordata; class Mammalia; order Rodentia; family Muridae; genus Rattus; species Rattus rattus. The sequence goes on along the minus strand of NC_046168.1, from coordinate 6,554,889 downwards.
AATTTGATATGGCAGCCCTCTGCTCATGCTTGTGTGACACTGCTTTGATGAGGTTGATTGAGGTGGGAAAACTTGTCCATTGTGGGTGGCACCAGTCCCTAAGATCCTGGACTGAATAAAAGGAGGAAGGGGGCTGAGCACAGGTATCCATTGCCCTATGCTTCTTGGCTACAATGTGACCAGCTACCTTGCACTCCCAACTGTGACTTCCCTACTTTGATGGGGCTGTAGTCTTGAACTGTGAGCGAAAACAAGCCCTTTCTCCCTTAAGTTGTTTTTGTCAGGCTATTTTGTCATAGCAACAGGGATTGTAACTAAGACACCCGGAAGTGAAAGCACAGCTTCCTTGATCTGATTGGTTACTTGCTTGGTGGCTGTCTTCTCGTACAGTGTTAGAGGCAAGAGCCTCCTCTAGGGAAGTCTGTTTGCTCTGTCTCCAGCAGAAGAGGCCACTTGTCCCCTCCTGCTTGCCAATTTTTTTTTACTGGCATTGAAAATTCAGTCAAGGATTCTGTCTTATTTAGGGTTTCCATTGTTGTGAAGAGACATCATGACCAAGGCAACTCTTATAAAGGACAACATTTCATTGGTGCTGGCTTACAGGTTCAGAAGTTCAGTCCATTATCATCACAGCAGGAAGCATGGCAGCAGCAGGCAGACACAGTGCTGGAGAAGGAGCTGAGAGTTCTGCATCTTGATTCAAGATGGGCGAGACTGGCATCCTCTGGCAGCTAGGAGGAAGCTCTCAAAGCCCACCCCCACAGTGACACACTTCCTCCAACAAGGCCACACCCACTCCAACAAGGTTACGCCTCCTAATAGCGCCGTTCCCTGGGCCAGGCATACTCCAACCACCACAGAACCCATGAGTGTGTTGGGTTGCGTCATCCAGATAGGTTCAGAGTCAGTGGTGGTAAAGGCAGCTGACCTGAGACGCACTTGCAGTGGTCTTGGGATTAAAGAGGCCAACCCTCCAGTCACTGGGGTGAGGCGGGGAAGCCAGTTCTCACAGGACAGCAGCAATTCCAACACCACTGCATTTAGGCCTTTGAGAACTTGGGGTTGAGGCCTTGGGCAGGTTAATTGTAAGCACCATGTGGTTCTCCCCAGGAAGCTCAGTGCACAGAGCCCTCTTCAGGCTCAGGACATGGGAACTGAGATGGGGTTCTATAATTGTAATGGAAGAGGAAAGAGACAAGGCTGTAGAAAGACAGCCATTTTGTTCCAAGGGTCATTTTAGGTGTTGGTTCAGGAAACTGGATGTGTGTGTATATTTCTGAAGCCATCACCTTTCCTGTTGACAGTATTAGAATTCACTGGAGTGAATTAATCTTCCCATTCAGAGATTCCCAAAGAGCAACTCACATGCATGGCACTCAGCTTGGTTTCCAGAATATGTGTGTGTGTGTGTGTGTGTATGTGTGTGTGAGTATGTCTGTGTGTGTGTGTGTGTGTGTGTGTCGTGTGTGTATGTGTGTGTATGTGTGTGTGTGTGTATGTGTGTGTGTATGTGTGTGTGTGTGTGTGTGTGTGTGTGTGTGTGTGTGTGTGTGTGTGTGTGTGTGTGTGTGTGTGTGTGTGTGTGTGTGTGTGTGTGTGTGTGTGTGTGTGTGTGTGTGTGTGTGTGTGTGTGTGTGTGTGTGTGTGTGTGTGTGTGTGTGTGTGTGTGTGTGTGGGTGTGTGTGTGTGTGTGTGTGTGGTGATGGTGTGTGGTGGTGGGTGTGTGTGTGGTTGGGTGTGTTTTTGTGTGTGTTTATGTGTGTGTGTATGTGGGTGTGTGTGTGTGGATGTGTGTGTGTGTGTGTGTATGTGTGTGTGTGTGGGATGTGTATGTGTGTGTATGTGTGTGCGTGTGTGCGCGTGTGTGTGTGTTAGTGGATAGTAGAGAAAATAAAGCTACACATTAAACATGCAATTTTCTAGATACAGTGTTTTGCATGAAACCAAGATAAAAAAGAGCATTCATTCTGTTTTCAGGAAATAATGTGTATATAACAGTGCAGGTGATATTCAGAAATGACAGGCGTCACTCAGTGGTAACAAGCTTGCCTAGCATGCATGAATGCACAAGGCCCTGTAAAGGTATGGAGGTGTAAGTCAGGTGTGGTGAAACTCACCTGTAATTGCCTGAACTTGGGGGCGGGTGGAGACAAGGTCTTCCGTTAGAGGATGTGGCCTCTAAGAAATCTGACTCAGTAAGAAGGCGGGGCTGGGTTCAGTGGTAGAGTGCTTGCTTAGCCTGAGACCCCAGGATTGATCCCCGCAATAATAATAAAGTAGACACAAAGGGAAAAATCAGATTTTCAGGGAACCAACACTTTAGCGATCTCTTCCCACAACATTTTAGAAGAAGGAGAGAAGCAGGGTGGCAGTGGGCACCCTACCCCTCGAGGTTAGACGCTCAGTTAAAGCTCTGGGCCTGTGAGTGAGTGCCCACTGCCACAAAGAGGGCCATGATTATCCATTAGAAATCACTTCCGGCAGCTGGAACCCTGCCTTAAGGCCACAGCTCCTCAGGTGGCTGTTATCTTTGAATCCTTAAAAATCTAGCATGGAGATCTTGAAATTTAGCCTTCACTGATCCCCACAGTCAGAGGGCAGGCATTAGAAATGCAAGCAAAGACAAAGAATGACAAGAGAGTCCGTCAGCCATTCTTTCCTCTGACTGGAAGCCTTGCTCTTCTTGCTGAGGTAAGGCTAGACTGACTCCATGACAGGTTTCAAATTGGCAGTTAAGGAGATGAGGCCTAAATCTCTTTTTCCAAGAACTGGGCAATTCCAGGTAAGTCCAGGCCTCAGAAGCTACCCTGACACTTGACCTGAGACAAGGACAATGGGCCAGCAGCAGTTTCCAGACTTCTCCAGCAACAGACTCCAGCCCCCCCAGGTTCCAGCAATGATTCTGGGATGTCCCTAGACATGGAGCAAGATAAAGGTCCCCTACCCGAATTCCCCTAATGTGCTTTAAATCGGACCTTCGCGCTCACTTCGGGGTCTGTCTTTGTAGATAGTAGACCCCAGCATGCTGGACTTCTGCAGACTAAAACACTCTTTGTATTTATATTCTATTTGAATCTGGGCTGTCATTTTTTGACAAATCATGAGCCTTTACAGCATCACTGACCTCCATTAGGAGGCCATTCTTTCTTCCTATGTTCTTGCCAAGCTGTTGGGCTAATTTTCTGTTGGTTTGTTTTTATGATACTGAAATTGAACTCAGATCATCATACATACTATTCATACACTCTACCTTAGGTTAGTATGTGCTTAATTGGACATTCAGTGGAAGTATGAGGAATCTGAATTTGACCCCATTCTGATCTCAAAGGTCACACAGCAGGGAATAGCATATGATTTTCTATTCAGCCTTGTCAGAACTCATTCAACAAAAAGGGGCACTGCTCTTCTTCCTGGGCCCAAATCAGAATCTGAGGTTGGCAGTATCCACCCCTACCTCACCCCCACCCCCCACCTCACCCCACCCCCTACCTCACCCCACCCCTACCTCACCCCACCCCTACCTCACCCCACCCCTACCTCACCCCACCCCACCTCACCCCCATCCATACCCACCCCAGGCCTGGCCCAGGTTGTTGGAAATGAGACCACTGGGAATCTGATAGGGGGTAAGTTAAATAAACATCTTTCCCAAGCTTAGCTTCTTGCATTCTCTGGAGGCTCAAAATGAAGTGTTTAGTTTAGCAAAGTGCCCGACTGTGTTTTTTAGGGTATGCAAACATCACCCCAGGAACTTGATTTGGGTAGCAGCTGACATCAGAATTCTTCTGCCAAAGAAAGCAGACAACTTGGGGGGGGGCCTGCTGTGAGTTCTGGGGGAGGGGGTGTCCAGGAACAGCTGCAACACCCAGACTGAGCTAGGGAGAAATTGCTCTGTGGGCAGAGCCAGTTACTCCTGTAACCTATGGAGAGCTAACTACTCTATCTGTCACCCCAGGCTGGTGCAGGGGAAGTCAGGGTCCTCTCCTGGAGCTTTTGGTCTCACTAATAAAGAACTGATAAATGGACTCAAAGGGAATTTCACTACAATTTAAGAGACAGCCCCCTCCCCTGGGCACGGGCAGATGAGCTATAAACCCCTGCCGTGGATCTCTTCTCATGCCCTCCATAGGAGATACCTGATGACTGCAATCAGGCAATTAGAAAAGAGGCAAAACTCCTGCTGGTTATAGGCGGCCAAGGGGCCACCCCTAGAAAGTCAGCTTCACTTTAAGCCATGCCCTAAGAGATGGAGGGTAGATTAAAGGTTTGAATTCCCCAGCCGCTATTCCTTCCCTGTCAAGTCCAAAAGAAACAAATGGCTAACGGTTGAGCTGATTAGCATACTGAAGTGCATGCTGAAGTCCCAGCTCTCCCAGCCACTCCACAGAGCCCATGCTGGCATCCTGGCTCTTCTCAGGGCCTCCAGCTCGTGGGGTCTCCTCAGCTTCTCACCTCTATATAACCCTGCCTTTCTGCCAAGTGCTCGCTTGGGTCTTGGCTCTCTCTTGGTTCCCCCTCTCTTTCTTCCCTCTCTGTCAGATCCCAAAGAAACCTTGAACAAGCCTCACTCAGTACCCGTGGCTCCACCCAGGGCTTCTCCCTCCACCCCCTACCCTACCTCTCCAGCTTCTCTTTCCTATATAAACCTGTCATTTTGGTCTTGCTGCCTCTTGGTTCTTGGCTCCTCTCTTGGTCCTCTGCTCTTGGTTCCTGGTCCCCTCTCTTCTCTCCTCCTTCTCTCCACCCCGATGGCCCTGTTCCGTCTGAATCTTAAAAGACATCTCTGGCTGTTTTCTCCCTCATGTCTACAATAAAACCCTCTCCTCAACCATGCCTAGGATTGGTCATGTCCTCCTTCTCATCTGCTCTCTTCCGTTCCTCTCTCCCTCTTTGCCTCTCTCTTTCCTCTTGTGACCCAGTCCATTTTGCCGGTAATGTTTAGTCTACCACTTTCTCTCTCTGCTCTGGACTCTTCCAGATGCCTCTGGCTACATTCTCATATCTACAATAAAAAATTCTTACTCTCAATCATTCCTCGGAGCAGGCACGCCGTTACTTTATACAGCTATGGTGAAAACCTCACTTTATTCACTCGTCATACTCATCACAATCCTTATGTGTTTGTGTGCTTGTTTACTGTCCTTGCCAGGGAGGGATTGCCTCAGAATCATCTCAACACCAGACACTGAGTGTGAGCTGTGTGAAGTCTGTGTGTCCGAGCTGTCTGTCCAGTGAGGCGTGTGGGTGCTGCTGAGTACAAGGCCGGATACATAATCAATGCTTCTTAAGACACAGATAAAGAACCAGGGGCTGGGCATGATAAATGTGCTGTTGGGAGGAGAAGTTCAATGCAGATCACAGGGGAAGCTGTAATTAGAAAGCACAGGCATTCGGGACTGCCTGCGGGTCAGAGGGGCTGGGCTAGTGGGCTTTGGCAGGGGAGCAGGAAATGGGCACAGAGGTCCTGCAGTTCAGGGCTGGCATAATTGGACAGAGATCAGCAGCCAGTCACCATGGTAACAGCCAATCCGAGGTGCCGTGCCTATGGCGAGGAGTCAAGGTTTCTAAAGCAGGGACTAAAAATGCTTCCTTTGTTCTCACTTGGAGTGAGCTGCTATCAAATCCAGGCAGGGCTGATGCGATGCTTCAGGGACACAGCCAGCAACTGCTGGCCACTGTGACCGGGAGGAAGCCACGTGAAGGTCCAGGAAACCAGCTGGAGTTGGAGATGGAGAAGTTAAATATGTTTCATGGAACCATTTGTGCCTCCCTGCAGGGTGGTGGCCACTGCGTGGGTTTAGAGTATGAGCGGGGCTCTCATCACAGTTGGGCCTATTAGCAGGCTGTGACCTGGGAGCAATCCTACCTCAGTTTCCTTTCAAAGAATAATATGGGTTTTTTTGTTTGTTTGTTTGTTCGTTTGTTTGTTTTTGTGAGGCAGGATTTCTCTGTGTAACCCTGGCTGTCCTGTAGCTTGCTATGTAAATCAGGCTGACCTCCAACTCACAGAGATCCTCCTGCCTCTTCTCCAGTGCTCAGATTGAAAGCAAGCACCACCCTGCTAGAAGAATGCAGTTCTAATGCTTGTTTTGCAGGGACGCCTGTCTCACATCTACCTAGGGAGTGCAAACCCTATTGTCATGATGGTGACAAAGAATAGGAGTCTTACCAAAGGGCTTTGGGTAAGTGAAAGCCATATTTGATTTTTTAGCAGGGATAATCAAAAGGCTCGCTGTGAGACCCAAAAGTTGAAGGGAGAGTAGTTAGATCAACAACGTGGTATTAGAAAGGAAATATTCTCAAGGCAGTCAAGAGAGCTGGGAGCCATGAGAGACCCCAAAGCCTTTGTTCTTCTGCCCAATTCATAGTCCCAGACAGGATGCCTTTGAGTTTGCTCATCCTCTTTCCTGCCAGAGCAGGAGAAGGGAAACAGGGGAAGAACCTGAAGTAGGTGTTTCTAGGGCGTTTCACAGGGAGATGTGTGAGGAAGATGGAGGGATGGGAGAGGCCACTTTGCTTGCGACTCAGACAGGCCAGAAGCAGGTTGAGCAAGGACACAGCTGTGGGCTGCCCACATCTTCCTCCCCAGCCAGAAGTATCAAGAGATACAAACATCCCTATTTGGACTCTGGAGCAGTCATCTGTTGCTATGGCAACTGGGTGGGCTATTCGGTGGGTGGAAGAAGGCGCAGCTGATGGAGATCAGCACTCAGGGCTGTAGCTCTGCCCTTTCATGGATGTAGTGTTTATGACAGAGTGAGAGCAAAGCAGGACGTTTTTGCCATCATTGGGCCTTCACTCCAGTCTCAGATCTGGCCTGGCTCACAACAAGGAGCCAGGTGCAGAGGGGTAGCTCCTTGGGGACCCGTACCTTGGGCATATTTCCTTAGATCACATGTTCGCCTAAGGGATTTGTGATAGTTCATCTATGCTTGGCCCAGGGAGTGGCACTATTTGGAGGTGTGGCCTTGTTGGAGTAGGTGTGTCACTGTGGGCGTGGGCTTTAAGGCCCTACTCCCAGCTGCCTGGAAGGGAATATTCTGCTAGCAGCCTTCAGATGAAGATGTAGAACTCTCAGCTCCTCCTGTACTATGCCTGCCTGGATGCTACCATGTTCCTGCCTTGATGATACTGGATGAACCTCTGAACCTGTAAGTCAGCCCCAATGAAATGTTCTTTATAAGACTTGCCATGGTCCTGGTGTCTGCTCAGAGCAGTAAAACCCTAACTAAGACAGGATTCAACTTCATTTTCTTTATAGACTCAATCACTTTCGTCTGTTTATTCAAAACATATGAGGTGCAAAATGCTGGGCCAGAGCAGTGACAAGACAGATGAGGTTCCTGCCTTCATGGAGGGTATGGTTTATACACACAAGAAGGGAAGGGAAGGGAAGGAAAGGGAAGGGAAGGGAAGGGAAGCAAGACAGATTAGAGAAAAGGAGAGGAGAGGAGAGGAGAGAAGAGAAGAGAGGCTAAAGAGAATGCACTAAATGGTAGGACCCAGAGAAGTTGAAAGGCAAGCTGATTTGGAAGTGGCGGCCAGGAACAGTATCTTCAGCAGATAGAAAAAGCTATAGGGGACTGGAGAGATGGCTCAGTGGTTAAGAGCACCGGCTGCTCTTTTTAGAGGTCCTGAGTTCAATTCCCAGCAACCACATGGTGGCTCACAACCATCTGTAATGGGATCTGATGCCCTCTTCTGGTGTGTCTGATGACAGCTACAGTGTACTCATACATAAAATAAATAATTCTTAAAAAAGAAGGAAAGAAAGATCCACAGATGTGGGGAGAGGGCAGAACTCCTTCATAAGTGAAGGCAGGCACCCTGAGAAGTGCAGGCAGGCGGTGGGGGTTAGAGCCTGGATACATGACAGTGGAATGGAGAAAGCCTGGACAGTATTGCCCTGCTTTAAGTTCTGAGGTGATAGAAGCAATGGGTGCTTTTAGAGAAAGAAAAAAGAGTGAGTGTGTGTATGTGCGTGTGTGTGCACACACGTGTGTGTGTGTGTATGCATGCACACACATTTCTGTGTGTATACATACAGTGTTTATGTGTATGTGCATATGATGTGTGTATGTGTGTCTGTCTTTCTGTCTGTCTGTATGTATGTTTATATGTGCTCTGGGGATTGACTCTAGAATCTCACAAGGCAAAATGCTTATCCACTATGTAATACTCTAACAGTTTTCCAAAATGTATTTATTATTTTAAATTGCTTTATTATAAAACACTTGCAAAAAAATCATACACTGAGACTAACCAGGCCTAAAGTCTGTGTCTCAATAAACTCTCTTCAATTAAAATAGCCATTCTGACTGGAAACTGTGGAGCCTCACATTGGACTTTATATTTTACTATCAAACATTGTTATGCAGGGTTGGGGATTTGGCTCAGTGGTAGAGCGCTTGCCTAGGAAGCGCAAGGTCCTGGGTTCGGTCCCCAGCCCCGAAAAAAAAAAAAAGAAAAGAAAAAAAAAAAACATTGTTATGCACTTATCTACCAATTCCCAGAAATTCCATGACAGAGTATGAATAGAGCTAGAAAGACAGTTAGCTTTATATCCTCATTCCTCACTTGTCTTATTTACCTTTCTATTGCTGTGACAAAACGTTATGATCAATGAAACTTATAAAAGAAAGTTAAGTTGGGCTTATAGTTTCAGACAGTTAGAACCATGATGGAGAGCAAAGTTATACTGCTAGAAGAGATGATAGTTCACTTCTTGATTTACAAGCTGGAGGCAGGGAGATCACCATAGTCATGGTGCAACTCTTTTGAAACCTCAAGCTCACACCCAGTGACAGACTTTCTCCAACAAGGCTACAGCTCTTAATCCTTCCCAAACAGTTTCACCAACTGGCAACCAAGTATTTAAATGTATTAGCCTCTGGGGACCATCATAATCCAAAATACCACCTAACTCATGTCCATTTTTACATAAAATGTAAGTGCTTATGTCCACTACTAGCCTAGTGGACAATGGCCTGCAAGAAGGCAAGAGTTTGGACTGGAGAAGATGGCTTAGTGAGTAAAAAGCTCATCATACAAGCATGACAACCCGAGTTCAAGTCCCCAGAATCCACATACAAACAAGTGAAGACAGGGGAATCCCAGAAGCTCGTAGGCCTGTATACAGTGGGAGAATGAAAGACTCTTTTTAAGCAAAGTGAAAGTTGAAGACCAACACCCACTATCATCCTCTGACCTCCACACACATCCTATGGCATGTGTGCACATAGAAGAAGGCAAGAGTTGAAGCAGAGAGCCCATTGTAGAGACTGCTTCAGTGACCCACTTGAAAGCTTATGGCCAGGTGTCTTAGGGGTTTACTGCTGTGAACAGCCACCATGACCATGACAAGTCTTATAAAGGACAACATTTAATTGAGGCTGCTTACAGGTTCAGAGGATCAGTCCATCATCATTAAGGTGGGAGTATGGCAGCATCTAGGCAGGCATGGTACAGGAGGAGCTGAGAGTTCTACATCTTCATCTGAAGGCTGCTAGTGCAAGACTGACTTCCAGGCAGCTAGGATGAGGGTCTTAAGCCCACACCCACAGTGACACACCTACTCCAACAAGACTACACCTCCTAATAGTACCACTCCCTGGGCCAAGCATATACAAATCATCACACCAGGGCTGGGTAGTAGAAATCCAGATAGAGAATTTTCAGGGAACCCCAGCCAGGAGGCTGGACACCAAGGGTAGAATGTAAGAGGAAGGATGACTTGCAAGGGTCCAACCTAAGAATGCCCTCTGTAAAAGGGTTTGTGAAAGTGCGCAGAGTGCTGCAGGAGCAGTTACACTGAGTCTTGGCTATGACTTGCACGAAACACTTCCGAGTCCAAGTTGTCCAAGATCCTCCTGTTTGCCAGGAAACTTTGATGAACAGAGGTGGTTCACAGATTCCTTAACCAAAAAAAAATTCCACATGAACCAAAAAGAATTTTTTTTTCTAACAGTGAATTACTGGCATTCCTAAAGCGGTGGCAAGTGTCATCACTCTGTGAATAGCTCTGGCTGACCTACAACTCAAAACATCCTTCTGCCTCAGCCTCTGGAGTGCTGCAGTGACATTTATTATGAGCCAGGGCTAAGAAAGACACCCAGGTTGAAAGGAGAACGCAGAAAGTAGACTGCTTATAAAGTTCCTGCCTTCCAGATACCAACTTACTGTTTTAACTTCCTTTGAATTTAAATAGATTTAAATTCAAATTTAGATACCTTTATTTGATAAGAAACTGTTGCCCAGAGAGGTTAAGTAACTCACTGAAGATTAGTTACATAGGCAGTAGGCAGAGTATGCTGAGTCTGCCTCTGTTTGAACATGGGTTTTGTTAAATGCTCTGCAACTCCAAGACAGTTAAACCACCACACCAACTAAAGCAACAGGAATTAGAAGCTGTGTGCTGGAGATCTGGGGAGCAATTTGGGAAGGTGGCAGAAGACTTTTGGGGCAGAGGCAAGGGCAGCAAGCTGCCAGAAGGCTAGGACTTGGGAATTTTAGTCAGCAGATCCTCCAGGGTTTAGAGGAGGAAGAATTTTCCAGAAGGGGGTTGCTTGGCTTTACTTGTAATGTTGCCTGGTTAGGTAGTGTGATAACCCCTTTCCCCTTACATGGTAAGGTACAATTCCTGACCACGAACCCCAGTAAAACCACTTGTGACTCAGACAATAACAAGGGAGTGAGAGAACAGAGGCTGACCATGGATTCAGAACCAGGAAGTAGGGGCAGGAGATGACCAGGATACAATAGCAACCACCCTGGAGTTCACAGAAATTCTGGGAAGATGTCTGTCTTAATATTTTATTTGGAGAAGGAAAGAAAGGATAGTTGTCGCTTGGAAGTTGCAGGATGTGAATAAAAACCAGGTCACTCCTGGTTCTGTTACATCACATCCCTCAGAAAGGCTCAGTGGGATGAGCACGTCTGAGTCATGCAATTAACCATCAGCTGTTTGCCCCAGGGGCCTTTGCATGACTGTTTCCTGAGGTCTTTAGGGAAAGAAACAGCCTTTGTGCACAGTGCTGTCCCCCCACTCCAAGTCTTCCTCTCCTTGGGCTAAGTCTTGTGGCTGTTAAAGCAACCTGGGGCAGCAGAGAAGCCAGCCAACAGAGACAGGGAGAGTACAAGCCCTCTCTGTGCTCCCTTCTCTGACCTATCCTTCGCAGTAGCAGAGTGCCCAGTCTGCTGTGAGGCCTCACTGTCCTGCAGGTCTGAGGCTTCATTTTGCTGGTGAACACTGACAGCAGTTTCTGGTTCCATGTCCAAAGGCAAAAGCACAGTCCTGGATCATTTTCTATGTTCCTGTTAAGAAAACTCCAGAACTTTTCCTTTTAGAGGATAATTTAAAAGTATCTCAGAAGGAGTTGTGGTGGTAGGGGGGATGGGGAGATGCATAAAATTAAGAGGTTGAGGAGATGTGGGAGGACTTAGGGAAAGAAACAAAATAAAAACATTGTAGAAAAATTATTTATGAGAAAAGGGAAGAAAAAATTAAATATAAGGCCGGAGGGATGTCTCAGTGGTTGCTCTTCCAGAGGACCTGGGTTCAGTTCCTAGAGTTTCTGTCAGGAGGCTCACTGCTACCAATGACTCCAGCTCTTGAAAATTAGACAGACAGATACACACACACACACACACACATGTATATATATGTATGATATATATATATGTCGTACCTCAAAAAATTCCTCCTTTATTTTATAGAAATTATATTTGTACAGTTTTCACATGAGACATTGTCCATAACAAAAAAAAATGAACAACCTAATATTCATGAAGACGAATACCCCATGGCTGAAAGATGGCTCGGCTGGTGAGGTGCCTGTCATACAAGCATCGGGATCCAGGTTTTGATTCCTGTAAAATCCCAGCACAACAAAGAGCATCGGTAACCAGCATGCATGTTAGGGTGAGGCTGGGATCTCATTGGCCAGTCAGCCTAGATGATGCGCAAGACACCATGGCTCAGAAAAATAACAGAGAAAGAAGCCTGCCTTAGTCCATGTTCTATTGCTGTGAAGAGACACCAGGACCTCGACCAAGGCAACTCCTTTTATTTTTAGTTTGTTGAGACAGGGTTTCTCTGTGTTTCCCTGACTGTCCTAGAACTTACCCCGTAGACCAGGTTAGCCTTGAACTCGGGAATTGGCCTGCCTCTGTCTCCTGAGTGCTGGGATTAAAGGCGAGTACCACTACCTCCCCACCACAGCAACTCTTATAAAGGAAAAGATTTAACTGGGGTTGGCTTACAGTTCAGGGGTTCAGTCCATTATCACCACGGTGGGAAGCATGGTAGCGTCCAGGCAGCTATGTTGCTAGAAAGGAGCTGAGAGTTCTACATCAAAATCTGCAGGCAGCAGGGAGAGAGAGACTTTGGGCCTGGCTTGAGCATTTGAAACCCCAATAGGCACACTTTCTCCAACAAGGCCATACCTAATAGTGCCACTCCCTGGTGACCCAGCATTCCAATCTCTGAGCTTCTGGGAACCATTCTTATTCAAACCACGGCAACCCCTGACACTGATCTCTGGCCCCCGCACACACACACAGGTGCACATACCATGAACGTGTACATATCCCACACATGGAAACGGTTTATATCTGTGCTGTAGAGTACTAAACAGTGCGTACAATGAACTAAGTAGATCCATGTGTATTGGCCAGAATAAAGCTGAGACGAAGTGTTAAATGAAAATGGCAAACTGTGGGGCCAGAGATGGTGGCACGCACCTGTACTCTGACTGCTTGTGAGACTGAATCAGGAGCATCATCTAGGGCTACACAACAAAACCTGCTTTCAAAAAAAAAAAAAAAAAAATCCAACAAGTTGTAGAGAAGTAGAGAATACGATCCTATGTAGAAAACAAGAACCCCCACCCTCAGCCCCACCCCCAAAATAAAAAGCTTAAACACACAAAATACCAAATTAGTGAGTGGATGTACTGGGGGAGCAAGAGTTGGTGTGTGTTTAGGGACTCAAACTGGTTGTTTCTTCAACTGAGTTATTGCATCTTTCCCCTCTCAGCAGGTGAGGGCTGTAGAGATGGCTCAGTGGTTGAGTGCTTGCTGCTCTTTGTAGGAGACCTGAGTGTGAACCCCAGCAGCCAGGTCAGGTAACTCACCATTGCCTGTAAATCCCCGCTTCAGGGGACCCAGTGCCTGTTTTGGGCTTTCACTGAGCAATTTCCCTGGCCCTTGTTTTAGCTTTGAGACATGTAGCCTAGGCTAACTTTCAACTCCGGATCCTTCAGCCTTCAACCCTGAACACTGGAATTACAGAAATTTGTCACCATGCCCAGGTTTCCTTTTTTTTGTTACTTTCAAGATAAGTTGACTTTAAAAATAATTTTTTAGATTTATTGATACTTTTCTTGTTCGAGTATGAATGTTTTACCTGTATGATGTATGTGTGTCACATGTGTGCCTTCTAACAGAGGTTAAAAGATGGGGTTGGGCTTCCCCAGAATTGGAATTCTGCTTGGTTGTGAGCCACCAGGTAGGTGCTGGGAACCAAGCAGAGGTATGAATGATCTTAACTCTCCAGCTTCATAACTTGGGGGTGTGATATACACACACACATACACACACACACACACACACACACACACACACACACACATACACACACACACACACACACACACACACACACACATTCAATATATAAAATTAGCCTCAAGGAATATTGTCAGAAAGGGCCCTGTAAATTGTGACATAGTTGACAGAGGGGTCCATGTCGGGGTCTGAGAATGACTGCTAGGATGACCACTTCCGAAATGTCATCCTACGTAGTGACTCGGTTTCTCATTCAGCATGGGGGAATGAATACCCTGTCTATGACCCCGAAATCCCTCTTGGGTTGCGCTGAGCTCCTTGGCAGGCACCTCGTCCTGCTTCCCTTCCCAGACTCCGAGGATGGATGAAATCGCAGTTTTTAATCACTCGGCTCTGCCCTTGGTTCCTGCATAGGACTGATGTCTCTGAGATGTCGCTGAGACAGCTTCCTGTTGTTGCCTGCTCAGGAAACACGCTGTTACATACGCAGCCTCGCCAGTTCCTTTGTGGACAAGCCAGACCCTAAATAAATGTACATGAATAAATAAATGCTCCTGGCTGTAACATGGCGCCCATCTTGGAGCCGCATCCCGGTTTAAGGACTGCGAAGCACTCTCCTTTGAGAGTGACAGAGAGCCCATGTGTGTGCACACGCTTTCTCTAAGTGGTCTCCCCTCCTGTAGCACTGCTGATGGTGGGGAGCTCTTGAAGGGTTTTAGGGAGGGTGGCACGGTGAGACTGGCATTATTAAAAAGCTCTCAGGGTTGGTGAGATTGCTCAGTAAGTAAACCTGCTGGTGTGAGTTTGATCTCTGAAACCCAGGGAGAGAGGGAAGGAGAGAACAGACTCCACACACAAAGTAGTTGTCACACACGCACACGCATACATACACACACACACACACACTCATGCTGAAATAGGGCTTTTTTAGGTTCTCAGAGGAGCTGGGACAGTTGGTAGGTTGCTTGCCTAACATTCAGAATCCTGAGTTCAATCCCCAGCACCACGTAAAATAGCTATGGTGGTAATGCCTGTAACCTCAGAGTTTGGAAGGTGGAGACAGAATGATCAGGAATATAAGGGTCATCCTTGCCTATACAGTGAGGTCAAAGTCAGACTAGGTTCCATGAGACCCTGTCTCAAAATTAAAGAAAACAAAAAACAGTCTCTCAGAGACTGGGCACGATGACTCACTCACTTCTTTAATCTCAGCCTGAAGAAGCTGAGGCAGGAGGGTTGGAACTTGACAAACCCAGGCTTCAGAGAAACCCAGACTTGTCTCAAAATAAACAAGTGAAAAAAAAAATCTCTGCCTGGGGTGTAGCATTTTTGTGAGGCCGGAGGCATGAGAATGAGGCTAGATGGGAACTGGTAAGACGGTAAGGATGCATTCTCAACAACAGAGTTCTTGAGGTTTACACAGTGCCTTACCTGAGGCACCCACTGCCAACTCACTGAGAGCACCCTCTGCCCAATGGAGCCCTTTGCTCTATTCCTGTCCCAGCATTGAAGACAGGCTTCTGATATGGGGGGAAAGGCTAGGATCATTTGAGAGTTGTCACAGCTTCTGCAAGTGACAGGAAGTGACTGGGAATCCTGAGCCTGTGCTGCAGCCCTGAGCTGCTGTGAGCTCTAGCTCTCTGATGTATCAAGGGCAAAGGAGCGTGTTGGAAGTATATGTCGGGAAGCTAGAGGTAGGCAGAATTTCATCATGATGGTAGGCTTCTCCTATTCCCTTGCAATTACTGACCTCAACCCAGTTGATTTCTTTAACCCAAGGCCAAGCTCTTTAGCGCTAGAACTAGTTGTATCCTAGCTTAAGTATAAAAAGAAGGGACACCTGGCTCCAGTTCCCATCATCATTGTCTAGTGTGGGCTGAGGCTGCCACCTAACTGCTTCAGACCTCTCCGTCCCAGACCTTCCCCTTGACCCCTGGCTGTGATCAGAAGTCCAGGCTTTCTATCTCCTCTGCCCAGTCATTGGCTGTTCAGTCTTTTATTAGCCAATCAGAGATAATTAGGAAGAATTCTTTATACTATATTGATACAGGAGATCCTTGACTATTCATGGCAATGCATGGGTCTAGACTGTAACCAGATCTCATGGCACAGAAATCAGCATCTGAATACACAGAGCACAGATCCTCCTCCAACACCCCCTGAGCCATCTTCCCAGTCCGACACTCCTCAGCCCCCAAGCCTCTATTAGTTAAAGTTTGAGGGGACTGTGACTGAGATGTGGCTTTGATCTCTAACTGCAACTTTATTTTAGTAGACAAGGTCCTTTAAAGATGAAAACGTTCTTCATACTTTCTCTGTTTGTATTTATCACTAAAATAACTTCTGAATTCTCTTTGTGTTTACCCTGGATCGGACAAATGAAGATTTCTTTGTTCCAGGTTCATCCTTTTACAGGAACAATTGCGGACTCTTTCCTTCCTCTTTGCTGTGAGGTCTAGCTTGAGGGTTGCTATAGAATGGTCAGTAACTTGGGAGTTGGCCTTTCTACTCCTTGTGTACTTGCTGATGAAGAGATTCACACGGGCACTGGGGGGAGAACATTCCCAATCCTTAAGCCAACCACTGACACCATACAGGAGGCCTTTAAAGCCTGAAACTGGGGCTGGAGATGGCTCAGCAGTTAAGAGCATTGGCTATTCATCCAGAGGACACCGCTCGATTCTCAGAGACCATGTGGTAGCTCATAACTTTCTGTTACTCCTTTTCTGGCCTCCATGGGTGCAAGGCCTGCAAGTGGTACAGACATACATGTACACAGAAAATAGCTTCTTATTTCCTTGAAAAGCCTGAAATTTGTCATTTGTAATGGCAGGTTTGTGAGCAGGCATCATATTCTCTTCGACTTAATCATTCAACAAATATTTACTTAATGCCCATGCCCACCCTCTCTATATGAGGCACTTGAGATTGTACTCAGATTCTAAAAACATCGCTGACTCTGACTCTCGAGTCAAGTTTCCTAATGAATGTGGCATGCCATGATTGTTTGTGGTCTGGCCAAGCACTGCCAAATGATTTAATTAAAGCGATAAAACAGAAGACGACTTGCTCAGCCTTTGTCATGTATAATCAACAAGCTCTTAGTTCTGTGCTAACAAGGCCTGTGTAAGGTTCTTTGCTTATTCAAACCAGTATATAACCATTAACTAGTTAAATCAAATAGATCCTCAGGGAGGCTGGGCAGAGCCGTTATCTCTACCGTGATGGAAGCCAAGCTTGTTCAAGGCTGACTAGGGAGGTCAGCGGTGGTGTGACAATTTGTATATGCTTGGCCCAGGGAGTGGCACTATTAGGAGGTATGGCCTTGGAGTAGGTGTGTCACTGTGGGCATGGGCTTAAGACCCTCATCCTAGTTCCCTGGAAGTCAGTCTTCCATTAGCTGCCTTCAGATGAAGATGTAGAACTCTCAGCTCCTCCTGTACCATGCCTGCCTAGATGCTGCCACGCTCCCACCTTGATGATAATGGACTGAACCTCTGAACCTGTAAGCCAGCCCCAAATGCATGTTGTCCTTTATAAGACTTGCCTTGGTCACGGTGTCTGTTCACAGCAGTAAAACCCTAACTAAGACAGGTGGCTTACTGACAACTGGAATCCTGCTCTTCTGTGCCAGGGCTGATGAATGCTTCCCCTCCCAGGCACTTACACATCTGTCTTTATTTTCCCAGGTATCCCCACTTTGCAACTTCCCAGCCCCACACATCTCTCCTCTCTCCCCTTCTCAGATACCCTTCCACCCCTCCCTCAAGCCCACTAAAGTGTTGGCAAGCTTTGGTGGCTTTCTATTTCAGACATTATTTCATATTGCATGCAACTTCGGCAAGTAAGGCTTTGGAATGAGGCAAGCCTTGGGTTTAAATCTTGATCTTGTTGTTTAGTGGCCACTGGCTTTAAGCCTATTGCTTCATCTTTCTCATGCCTTAGTTTTCATCTTTGTGAAATGGGTATGGTGATATGGCACTGTTGTAAGAGCTAATGACATAGTTTTTATCATCACTTGGCATGAAGTAACATACAGTGTATGTCTAGTACGTGCTGGGGATGTAGCTCAACTGGTAAAGTTTTGCTTACCATGCACAAAGCTCAGTGTTCAACCCAGCACTAAAATAAAAGAAAATGTCCTCACTACATAAAAACTCAAATAATTAAGCAACTGTCCAGTCTCCAGTAGTGCCCTCTCCAGGGGAAAAAATATTACTAGGCAACTGTTGCAAATCCCCTCCAGAAGGAAATGTAAGAGACTTATAAAGCAGCTAACAGTCTTCACCTGAAAAGAAAAAAACTATAGAAAAAATATAGATTCTTACAATGCTATGGGTAAGTCTGACTTGTAACCATTCATGCTATCAGACCTGGAGGGACATGTATACAAATATGTCGGTGTGCGCATACGTGTGCGTGCGTGTGCTTTACATTTTATTTATTTATTTATTTTGTTAGTTTGCATGTGCACATGTGGAGATCAGAGGAAAACTTGTGGGAGTCAGTTCTCACCCTCCACACTGTGGGTCCTGTGTGTGTGGAGTGTCACCCTCAGGTTACCCAGCTTGGCAGAAAGTGCCTTTACTCTCTGAGTCATGTCACCAACACTTGGTTCTGTGGTTTTGAGACAGGTCCTGGAGTGTTAGACCTGAGGGGGTGGGGGAAGCAATTCCACGACTGATTAAAGCAAGCTATATCTAGAATTGGTCAACCGCCTGTCTCTTCCAAAGTTGGGATTTCAGAGAACAGCCCTTCACTGGCTTTTGAGGTCCCTTTTATGAGGAAGGGTTAGAGTTCATAGAA
The DNA here is from genome assembly GCF_011064425.1 of Rattus rattus. NCBI lineage: Eukaryota > Metazoa > Chordata > Mammalia > Rodentia > Muridae > Rattus > Rattus rattus. The sequence continues at coordinate 6,536,517 of NC_046168.1, read as the reverse complement.
AACAGCTGTGGAGATAATTGGCTGTTAGCACCTGGATAGAAGAGGGGGGCTCAGGGATCAAGGCCGCCTATGGGGTAGATAAGGGTGAGAATTCTTCATATGGAGGCAGAGTCGTCATGGTGTTCCGGAGTTTAGCAAAGCAAAGGGGTGGGCATACGTCATATCATGGGGTTGCAGGTCCATCATAGGTTAAAAATGGCTCACAGGATACATTAGGTGTAGGAAACAGAAACATAGTTTTGTAAGGTAAGGAGACTTAATAACAATGTATAACAATGTGACTACTTAAAAACAATGTGGCTCCTGTTTTGACTTCACAGCAGCTCATGCTAAAACCATGCAGCTGAAAATGACCTTAAACCCCTGATCTATCTTCTTCTGCCTCAGAAGTGCTGATATTATAGGCATGTGTATACATGTGTGTATATACAGATATGTGAACACGCATGTGTGTGTGTGTATATATATATATACATATATATATGGAGAGAGATAGCTATATATACAGTGTATATATATGTGTAATATATATATGTAGAGAGATAGCTTTCTATATAGTATATATATATATATGCACAAAGCCCAATGTTTGATCCATATGTATCCATGTATATGTTTGTATGTATGTATGTATGTATGTATGCATGTATGTATTTTTCCACCCTCTTCATGCAAGAAAGGTATATGCCTCATAGAACTATCTACCTGGATACAGCAAATAAAGAGAATGTAGACACACTTTAGAGAAATGTATTTATTACCTATGGGAATTTAGCTGAAATGCAACTGATCATTCAGCATTCTGACATTTATCTGTTTTTCCTATCTGGGCTTCATATAAAACCAGTCTAATGACCGTCCCTCCAAGCCTGAACAATCTTCTGATGGAGCTGTGGGTTTCTGTGAGCCATGTGTGTGAGGCTTTAATTTCATTTCTGCAATAAAGGAAACACAAAGACATTAACTCTGACTCCATTAAAGGAAGAATGCTGTAATTGCAATTTGGCAACCGATGTGTTTCTGCTCTGTGCACTGTGAAAGCCAATGATGATTAATCCTGCACAATTATCTGAGCCTAAGAGCAGACACGCAATAATGACAACTGAATTAGGCAAGAGAATTGCTGCGTTGGAGCACTGCAGACCCGGGCTGCCTAGATGCATGCTGGGAACAGCGACAAGCTGATCTCAGCCAAGAAATCTAGATCTGTTGGTTCACTGTGGTTCACTGTTGGTTCCCCTGTCACATGTGGCTGCCAAGCACTTGAAATGTGACTAGTTTAAATTGAAATGTAGAGCAGAAATGAGACAAAATGTGTAGTAAAGAATGTAAAATATCATTTCATATCCATGATGATATGCATGCCTATAATCCTAGTTTCTAGGGAGGCTGAGGCAGGAGGATTGTGAGTTTAAAGGCAATCTATGCAATGTAAGGAGACCCTGTCCTTCTCTTTGCACAAAAAACATAAAATATCTCCTTTTTTTTTTTTTTTTGGAGCTGAGGACCGAACCCAGGGCCTTGCGCTTGCTAGGCAAGCGCCCTACCACTGAGCTAAATCCCCAACCCCAAAATATCTCCTTTTTAATTGGAGAATTAAGTCATTAATACTTTATATGTGCTGGATTTAATATGATAAATTATTAAAACTAATCTTACCTCTTTTCTTTGAACTTCTTTGTAGTGAGAGTTTAGGTTTCTTTAAAAACCTAATGATGTTATGTAAATATGTTTTTGTTTTAATCCCAGGTGTGGGATAAGAGGCTGCTTTACCGTCGGTGATTATGATTTGCCTCCTGCACTAGCAGGGGTGTGGTTTTGTTTTTTGTTTTGTTTTGTTTTGTTTTTGTTTGTTTTGTTTTGTTTTTGCCAGCTGCAGACAGTTTAATTCTGGGGACTCTGGAGAGGGCATAAATGGGGGAGCCCTGAGTAGGCCTGTGGCGGCTGCTGCCCCTGCTACTGCTGGTTCCTGCTGCTGCATTTGCTATTGTTAGATTGCTGATTTGCTGGACTTCTGGACTGCTGGATATTTGACAATGAAGACTGCACTTGCCCCAAGGAAACCATTGACCCTAATCAGCAGTAAGGAGTCTATTTTGTTGGCTTGGAAGAGAGTTATGTCCCCCTTTTCCTCTAATTTTCTTTCTCTTCTACCTAGTGTTGGGAGGTTGGAAGGGATTAGGGTGGAATAAAAGCTGGAAGGGAGATAGAGATATAAGAGCCCAATAAAATAGCTCAGGGAATATGCTAACACCTCTTTGCCAGGAATGTTAAAGGTTTTTTTTTTTTTTTTTTTTTTTTTTTTTTTTTTTAGGGTGTTAGTGTGTGGGTGTGAATATGGAATGCCCAAAGAAGAGGCTAGTGATCTATTGAAACTGGAGTTATAAATGGTTATAAATGACATGACATGGGCATTGTGAAGAGCTGTCTCTCAGCCCCAAATATTTGAAACTAACACATATGACTTGTTGACTCCTCTATGGTAGCAGCTGAGACAAGTATAATCCAATGGGTCTGTACTCTTTTGTAGGTGACTGACTTTTTCCTGATCTGAGGTAGACTGGTCTGAGTTGCCACGTGGTGAACATGTGACTGAAGGCTGCCAATCAGCATGCTGCTCTGGGCACATTCGCTACAAAGTGGTGATTGGGGTTCTTCGTGGCTGAGAAAGTGGATCTGCAAAGAGAAAGACAAGAAGGCGCCAACATGGAGGATGGCACCTGGGGAATAATAGCTGAGACTGACCTCTGGTCTCCACAGACACAGGCGTTCACACACACCTGCATACAACTGAACACACACACACACACACACACACACACACACACACACACACACACACACCCTACTGTCCAGGCATCTTAGAGACAGGAAGACACACTGGCCCAGTGGACTCAGCAGGTGTACCACTGTATCTACCATGAATATAGTGAAGGATAGTTCTGGACAATGCTGTTCATGTGAAGCCTCTGCGTGAAGCAATGCTGCACTGATGGGCTGCGCCATACCCCTTAGCCCTATCATGTGACTCAGCCCACTAGGACTCACTGCCATGATCTCTCTGGTGCATGGCAACACTTATCCCTTATCCTGGCCTCCTGCCTTCCCACCCCACCTCTGCAGATGTTTTGTTTTGTAGTGGTGTTTGCCAGATGACCCAAAGCTGCTGGATGTTGAGTGAATGGCTGGAACATACATCAGAAATGATTGGGCACTTTCAGGTGTGGCGGTTAGACTCCCTGCTATTGATAAGTAGTATTTCAAGTGGATCAAGCGTGTGTGGGGGAGGGGGTGCTGGTGAGATGGCTCAGCGGTTAAGAGCACTTTCAGCTCTTCCAGAGGTCCTGAGTTCAAATCCCAGCAACCCCAGAGTGGCTCACAACCATCTATAATGACATCTGATGTCCTCTTCTGGTGTATCTGACGACAGATATAATAAATAAATTAATCTTTTTTTTTTTTTTTTTTTTAAAGTGGATCAAGGAACCTACTGGATTCTTTACATTGACACTGAGAAGGACACATGTTACAAAGTCATGTGAGTGGGAAATAGCAGAAAATAATGCTAAAGTGTGTTACTCATCTGAAAGAAAATAAACCACGGGTGGCTAGCTCATGCCAGCATTTGGAAAGCTAAGGTAGGAAAGGAGCCAGGCCTGAGCTACACAGTGAGTACCAGGCCAGTGAGTGTTATACAGGGAGACCCTGTCTCAACCAACCAACCAAATATCACAGTGAGTTCCTTCTTCTCCCTCTCCCCTCCTCTCCTTCCTCCCACTCCTCTCTCCTTCATTTCCTTCAGTCTTGATCCATGTGCTCTACCATAAACTACATTCTGGGTTTTTTTTTTGTTTTTTTGTTTTTTTTTTTTTTTTTTTTTTTTTTTTTTTTTTTTTTTTTTTTTTTTTTTTTTTTTTTTTTTTTTTTTTTTTTTTTTTTTTTTTTTTTTCAAGCTTGGCTCTTTATCCCTCTTTGATAAAAATTTAAAAAGAATATATATGACCCATTAAGAGGCAAAATTAAAACACTTGACTTTAATCTCAGTTGTCTTATTTTTTTTTTTTTTTATCTACATGTGCAGCACTTCACTGCAAACAATAGAACAAGCACTCAGATGAGCCAAGTCGCTGAGGCCTCTTTCAGAGACAGAGAAGCTACAGAATGCAGAAGCAGTTACTGAAGGAGACCAGAGACAGCACTGGAGCAGTATCCGATTGGCTAACCTTAGGTTACTTGGGGCCATCTTTGTGAGGATTAACACAAATGAACTTCTCTCCAGTCGAAAGTGGACTGTCTGAGTAGTTCTGCTCTTACCTCTCATTTCCTCAGGTTTCCTAAAGGCTGAATAGCTCAGTTTTTAGTTCATAATGTTAAAGTTCAAGGTAGGTAACTCTATTTTGAGCTTTTGGTCTAATCTGTTGGGCTCTGGCACAGAAGCCCATCCAAAACAATGGCCTCCTGTACTTTTTCACTTGACAATGCCCATGTATTTTCTAGAAGAAAACTTTATCCATGTAAAAATAATTACTATTATTATTAGAAAGTATAAAAACAGAGGCTGCGGGTTCTCCTTATGTTCTCAACCTTAATATTCCCTCCCTCCTTCCCTTCCTTTCTATTTTTTGACACAGGGTTTCTCTGTGTAGCTCTGGAACTCACTCTGTAGACCAGGCTGGCCTTGAACACAGGATCTGCCTGCCTCTGCCTCCCAAGTGCTGGGACTAAAGGTGTCTGCCATCGCAGCTGGCAAGCTGAACCTTTCCAGGGCTCGTTATCCCTGACATAATATCATAACTGTTATCCAGTACTGATAAGAATGGCTTGGGCAGTGGCAATGTCAGCCGTCAAATGTTTTGTTCTCCTCTTCATGCTTCAAAAGCACTAAATGTAATTCTTTATTTTAACTTTCTTTTTGTGTTGGGTATTGAATGCAGGTCCCTAGTGCATACTGAGTTTATATTCTACCACTGAGACAAACCTTTGGCTTCAAATTTTATTTTCTCACTTATTAATTTGGTCATTTTTAAGACAGGGTATTACTATGTAGGCCAGGTTGGCCTAGCCCAGTGTAGGGCAGTCTTGAGCTTCCTGAAGGCTAGTAGTGTAAGCATGGGCCACTCTACCTGACAGATTTTATTTGTGTGTATGTGTGTGTGTGTGTGTGTATATACATACATGAGTGTGTGCATGTTCACTGTATGTGGGTGCATATATGTGTGCACATGTATATGCACTGATGTGAGTGTGTATAAACCTAATATCTACCTTATATATTAAAGCAGGGTCACCCAAGAGGGCTTGATCCTGCAGGTTCACTGTCTCCCCTCCTACATGTTGGGATTGCAGGCAGGCTGCCACACCCAATAGCATGTGTGTGCACGTGGAGGAGCCTCATATTCAGAAAGTACTTTACCCACTGAGCCATCTCCTCAGCCCAAATCTTATTTTAGAAAGGTATCTTTGTAGAGCTTTGCTTTCTTTTTAGGCAAACAAAAGGCCCTCCGACCTTGCAGACCTTTGATATTTAGGAGAAAACTGCACTATACTTTTAAGGCTCTACACGACAGAAAGGATCTGAGACACAGTGTGACCGAGTTGAGTTTGGGGCAGATGACCTTTCCTCTTCTAGAGTTTGTGATAAATCATGTAAGATTGCCAAGCGGTGACATGGAAGTCCACAGGGCTACTGCCTGGAGTGCTGCCTCAAGACCACAGTGGCCATCTTGTGCTTGCTGGTGGCTGGCGAATGCATTCGGAATGCCACGGGTGGCAGTGGGTACTGGAGTGAACGAACGGATTTCCCTCACCTGGAGAGCAATCTTACTGAGGGTGGCAGTTGCTAAGGGACGAGTTCTCTCTGGAGTCAGTTATAGCTTTCTCCACCTAAGCATGTCATCAGATCACACTGTGTTCCCCGTGGTGTTCTGGCATCCCAGGGGAGGGGGAGGGGGAGGGGGATGGGGAGCAGAGTCTAATGGAAATGGGAGAGAACAGGAAACCTAGCAGTGCATGAAATTAACAGTGAGCGCAGGGAAATGTCATACAGACTTGTCTGTTCTGGGACAAGGCGATAATCACTGATGTTTCATCAGAATAGAAGCTCAAAGCAGAGAAAGCCTGAGTATCAGTGGATCAAAAGTGTAGCATGTAGTTTTGGCTGCACTGGGCCAAAACTGCAGGTGCGCTCCTTCCCAGGATCCTCAGAAGGAGGATGTCTACTACCCTTTTGGGTGGTCGCTCTACTGCTACATCACCTGTCATGTGTTTCAGAAATGAGTGGGAATCGGGGGCTGAGGACAGGCAAAGGCTAGAAAAATCTCATGCTATACGTGTCTTCTCTCACTCCGATTTAAGAAGCACCTACCACCCAACTACAAACAAGATATCATCCTCGTTCTCAAGAACTCACGTCAGGGGGAAGTCTGATCCACCAAACACCTCTCTGCCCGTTCTTCGTTTCTTGGGCCTTACCAATCCTTTCCTGTGGTGATGCTGCAACTGATGAACTGCAAGATTCACCAGCAAGCATGGTAAATGTTTGTGACAGGTCAAAAATGGAACCTTTGGTAGGGAGATGGCTCTGGGGATAAAGGAATCCCCAGAATTCGTATGGTAGAAATAGAGAACTGATTCTCTCCAGTTGTCCTCTGACCCTCACATGACTGTCACTGTGTATATGTGCACACACAACAAATAAATAAAATTTAATTAAAAATAAATAAAGTTTCTGGGCACTAGTGGTGCATGATTTTAATCCCAGCACTCAGGAGGCAGAGGCCTGAGCTTGAGGCCAGCCAGAGCGGGCGCCAGGACAGCCAGAGATACACAGAGAAATCCTGCCTTGGAAAACCAATAAGTAAACAAACAAACAAACGAATCAAATAGAGAAGATCCTGTGGGTGGTCACTGGCAGGCAGGGAAGCAAGTCTCAAAGAGGCGAGAATGAAAGCTTGGTTCAGATTGACTTCGTCAACCTTGATCAAGACTTTGGTTAGTCTGACATGGGAGGTTTGTTCCCAACAAATTTAATCACAGTATAATTTGGGGAAAAGCTTCCTGATATAACACAATCACTGGTCCACAAGGGAATGTAACATAGAAACTCGACTCAGGGTACATGTAATTTTCCCAAGCAGATGGGTTGGAGAGATACCATACCTAAGCAAGGGTCTAGCATGCTCTTGGTCATACAATGTAGATGTCCTTTGGGCTACTAGCCACCTCTGGTTCTGGTTCTGGGAGCTTGAGGGAGCCCCTGGCTCTAAGATTTATTTACATTACTAGCCACTTCTGGTCCTGGTTGTAAGAGCTTGATATGACCTGACCCAATCAATGATACCGATCACTGGGCTATAAACTGCTTCTGATTCTCAGCTTTCTGGATGGAAGAACAGATTTTACATTTTTCCTATTTCCTCTGTGTGCTTGACATTCCTGGAGATCTGTGGGTCCAAGGACTTTTGTGCTATGCTCCTAACAATAAGAAGAAAAAAAAAAAACTTACAAGGGCGAGCACACCAATTGTTTTTTCAGTGCCAAAGAGTCAGTCCTGAAAACATATATACAGGTAGCATTATATAGACTGAATGGGTTATAGTTAGAAATATATATGTATATACATATATATGCATGCAAATAATTTGTTAAAAGAAGTCATGAATTTGAAGGAGAGTGGGAAGGAGATATATGGGAAAGTTTGGAGGGAGGAGAGGGAAGGGAGAAATGTAATTAAATTATTTCTAAACTGAAATAAGAATAAAGAGAAAAAATGAATCTTGAGTACATAAATAAAAGAACCAGTTATTTCCACACCACTTTCATGGTTGGGGCTCAGCACATGCCACCCTAAAATGTGGTACTTGGATGTGCTGAGCTGGAGAAATATTTCCTGAGCTAAGATGTCACTAGCCTCAGATGAGTAGTCTCATGTCACAGAGAAAGAGACAGCAAATCTAACATGTCACCTACAGCCGTAGGAACACCCTCTCGGGTGCCAGCTGATCTCCAGGCTCAGTCATTTCTCCCAAGAGCATGTTATGTTGCCTTCTCGTGTTAGTGAGCCACGGTGACAAAGTGCCTGGCAGAAGCCAATGAGAAGAAACAAACGTGTCTCTGGCTCAGGGTTTCAAGGTCACTTCTTGTTGCTTTCAGGCCTGTGATAAGGCAGCAGAGAAAAGCTGCTCTCCTTTGGAGGTCAGGGAGCAGAGAGAGCTTGTCTGAAAATCAAAGCCCTTCCCATGAAACCTTAAGCATTGAATCCATAAATAGATGAAATCATTCATGACATGAGGGTCCCTGAGTCACTTACCTCCCGAGGGCCAACTCAGAACATGAGCTTTGGGGTGACACTGGGTATGTAAGTCTAACATCTGATGAAACTGTCCAGAACTTGCCCATTGCCTTCTCCCCTCTCTGCGTGGAAGGCTATTCGAAATTCAACCGTGTCACCTTTTTGTGTTTTTGGGATGCTGGGGAGTAAACCCAGGACTACACCTATGCATCAACACCATCACTGAGCCCATGGCCCCTTTCCCCACATTCCATGTTTGCTAGGCCTCCTGCACTAATTAGTTCTCTGTCGATTTGACGTAAGCTGGAGTCATCAGGAAAAATGGAACTTCAATGAGAAAAGCCTCCATCAGACTGTCTTGTGGATATGTCTCTGTAGCATGTAGAAGGGCATGGCCCATGATAGGCAGTGCCACCCCTTGGCAGACAGTCCTGGAAGGCGTAGCATTCGACTAACCGAGCCACATCCCTAACCCCTTAAGCAGCTATTTAAAACTTTAAAAAAATTACATTGTGTAAATGTCCCTTTTATTTCCTCAGATGAAGTAAGGAGATGAGAGCTGTACCCAAGCTGTGTGGATTCACAGTTTGGGCTGGGCCTGGGGCATTTCCTTCTCTGTTCTATCCCTAGGCCTATCACTGGGAAGCTTCTAGCTTCCATCCAGTCTAATATTCCAAGATGACTAAGTCAGTCTGGCATCTCTCAGCTTCTGACTGAAATGCTCTGCCTGGCCTCATACTAACTTTGGTAATCTGTTCTAATCTTCCGGTTCCTTCTCATTCTCTGGCTTGTTCCGTCTCCACCTATGTCTAGCTTGTTCTCTCTGTAACCTGTCTCTGTAAAACTGACCTCCCCCTCCACACACACACACTCACACACTCACACATACAGGCCTATCCAACACACATCACACCACACCTTTTCCCCCACTTGCCTCTCTTTCTTTGCTGTTCTCATGTGAGTTGGGCGTATCCTATCTCTGACTCATTCTGTCAAATCTTTGTCTGATTTGTCACTTTGTCTGCCCCTCAACTAGACATCACTTTCAAACATTGCTGTTTCCTTCTACAAACTAACCTTACCTTCATTGTTAGGGATGGGAGGTATTACTAAGGGTGTGTGAAATCCAGGATGTGTCTGCATTCTAGATGGATCATATCTTTGGATGTGATCCCTTGCCAGAGCAGCCATCTTGCTGGATTAAAATTCCTCTACAATTTTGTGTGTATGGGTGTCTTACTCACATGAATATCTGTACACTGTGTGTGGGCAGTGCTCTTGGAAGCCAGAAGAGGGAGTTGCATCCCCTGGGAGGGAAGCTATGGTATGGCTGGCTGTTGTAAGTTGCCATGTGGGTGCTGGGAATTGAATCTGGGTCCTCTGGAATCACTGAGCCATCAATCCAACTCTGTCATTCCATATATATATATATATATATATATATATATATATATACATATATATATATATATGTATATATATATATATATATATATATGTATATTTTTTTTCCTTGAGAGAGAGATCTCACTATGTATCACTAGCTAGCCTAGAACTTGGTATGTACACCAGACTGACCCAAACACACAGAGATCCATCTGTCTCTACCTCCCAAGTGCTAATAATAAAAGCGAATGTCACCATGCCCACCTTAAGTAACTTCTTAATTTAATGTTCTTATTGGTAACTTAAATAGCAAACTGATAGGATTTAAACCTTTACAATAAAATTGCTCTGGGCTTTCATGAAAGGAGGCTGTGAACAAAGAGACTTTCTAATTATCCTGACAAGATGGCTCACGGGACCGATCGTTGTATAAAGTATATGGATTCGGATAAAAGCGAAGGCCTCTTTGAAAAGAAATGTATAGCTCACACAGAAGCTTCTCATGAATATTCACAGCAGCATTGTTCCTAAGCAAGAAGTGACAATGGCCAAGATGCTCATCCGCTGACAAACTGATACGCCAACTGCAGCATCTGCATTACAGGATATTTGACAGCAAAGGAGAGTGCCGTGCTGAACCGTGGATGAACTTTAAAAACAGCCTGCTAAGGAAAAGGAGCAGTCGCGAAGCGACTTAGAGACAAAGACTCATTAGTGTGGCAGAGGCTGGAAGAATGGGGTAGCCGAATGACCGACTAAGTAGTCCACAGTTACCTTTAGGGGTAATGAAAGTGTTTCGGAACTAGAAATGGTTGGTAATGGTTTTGCAACATAAATGAGAGAGAAAAGGCCACTAGGGGGTCGGAGAGGAGACTCAGTGTTAAGAACATTAACTGCTCTTCCAGAGGACTTGTGTTCAATTTGCAGCGCCCATATGGAGTGTAATTCCAGTTGTGATTCCAGTTCTGGGAATGTCCTCTTTTGGATTCATCCAGCACTGCATGTAATTAGTACATAGACGTACATGCAGGCAAAACACCAGTGCACATGAAATAAAAATAAATCTTGTTTTTTTTTAAAGCCACTGAATTGTATGTTTTTAAATGGTTACATTTAATTAATTAATTAATTAAAAAAATGGTTAAGTTTGGGCTGGGAATGTAGTTCAGTGGTCTAGGCCTTGCCCAACATGCATGGTTTCCAACATGTGAGCAAGCACACATAGACACACACACATCTGTACATGTATGCATGCACATCCATACACACACATACAGACGTACATACATGTACTCATGCATGCACACATACACATACATACATACATAGGAATACACATGTACACATGCACACACACACACACACACACACACACACACACACACACAGGAAAGTAGTGAAAGAGCTCAAAAGATGCTATCCAAAGTACGACCCTTTTAAAGCTTATTGCTTTAAATTCAAGACATTTGAGGAGCTGGTTCCAGGCTCTCTCTGAGCTTTCTTTATATATCTAAAGAGGGGCCCTCCAAAAGGCATTCCGTTGCCACAAGTCCCCTGCCCAGGAATCTCATAAACAAGAAATGATTAACTTCGTCACAGGAGAGGAGACAAGAAGTTGACTTCATGCCCAGTCACCGGTTCTGAAGAGTCCCTTCAGACAACTATAGCCTAAGAGACTTTATCTGCAGCTTTTATCAGCCACACATTTCTTCTTCTCACCCTCCCATAACTTGCACCCCTACTTCTCCACGGAAGCCCCAGGCTTAGGCAGGCAAGGAATTTGTAATTCTTCTGCCACTGTCTCTCCCATGCTGGGACTACAAGTCAGGCGCCCCAGTCCTCTCTGAAGCTCAGGATGCTATATCAGCTTCAACCGTCTGACATTCCTGCGGTCTGTGTTTATGGGGACCTTTACGTGTATGCAGGTCATTAAGGTGGTTTAAAGCCTCTGCTAATATGCCTTATGTCTATTTAATTTGTAGTGCAGCCAGAGAAGCTAGTAAGGGAGGAGCTGTGGAGCACCCACTTGCCTCGCATGTACAAGCTCTTGGGCATGGTGACCCACACTTGTAATCACAGCACTTGGAAAGCAAAGCCAGGAGAGTCAGCAGTTCAAGGCCAGCCAATACATTGGAGGCCAATTTATACTATATGAGATCCTGTTTGGGGAGAAACAACACTAAAATGAGGTTTTAAGGTATTTTCCCAGTAAGCATATTTTCTCTCTCATTCCTCCGTCTGACGTGCAATTACATTTCTATGTGAGAACCAATCACACTCAAGGAAGCCAGGGCCAATGTCGATACAGAAAGCCTGGGTTCAATCGCCAGCATTGCATAAACTGGCTACGGTGGCAAAAACATCCATCCTAGAACTGGGAGTTGAAGGCGAGAAGGATCAGAGAGTCATCCTGGGCCACATCATTGAGTTCGAGGCCAACCTGGGGTATATGAGACTCTTTTAAAAGAGAGAAAGAGAGAAGAATGCTTTCCTAAGCAAACTGTATGCAATGGATTTGAGAGTCAGGAGGTATATAAGGGAGGATTTGGAGGGAGGGGAGGGGAAGGGGGAGGGAAACTACAACTGAATTTAACGATGGAGGAAAGAGACACGACATGTCTTCCCTGAGATGTAGATCCTGTTGCTTTGGTTAGGAGGTAACAGCTTTCTCTTAGTGAGACTTCAGTGCTACCAGGACAGCACCAAAGTCCAAGGTTTGGGTTGGGATCCGAGCTGGAATCCACTTACTTGTTAGTTGGGCACTTTTTACCTGAACATTAAGCACAAGTGTCTGTGATGGCTCTAAAGTCTGCATAATAATTATGTTAAATGAGAGTGGAAAAGGCAGAGATAATTTTTTAATGGAAGAGGAAAAAGCAACAAGGCTTTTGAAAAGCATCTGTTCTCGGTGAATGGGCTATCTTCCCCACTCTGATCTCAGTTTACCCACTCCACGCAAGTGTGATCAGTCTATAAGGAACCAGCTAAACTTCCTCTGTGGCTTCTTTTTTTTTTTTTTTTGGTTCTTTTTTTTTTCGGAGCTGGGGACCGAACCCAGGGCCTTGCACTTGCTAGGCAAGCGCTCTACCACTGAGCTAAATCCCCAACCCCCCCCTGTGGCTTCTTTTTACAGCCACCACGGTACTTTGGGCCGTTCCATTCTCTGTTGAAGTTCTGTAGAACTCTATCAGTAACTCAGAGCTAGAAAGAGGAGGTGTTTCGGTTGGTTACATTTTACCCACCACCTCCGTTAGTGACTGCTCACAGAATGGAACAGAACACAGCGCTGGGGAAGCCTCAGGCTGCGTCTGGCCTTGATGGGAACGCTGTGGTACGGGTTGTTATCTGTTCAGATTGAGATTGCATGCTCTCTCTGTGTGGTTTAGACAGCAGCATTTCCTCTGTCTAGCGGCCCTGCATTGGCCTTGAAAGCGCAGAAGGCGTCTCTTCTATGCCTCCCACATTTGTTTGCTTGCTTGTTGTTTTTGCTGAGGAAACAAGCAGCACAGATCTTGTTCTGTTTATTTACGCTGGGCACAAGGGTGCTCAGTAAGTACTACGTCCATGCTACCAAGCTGTACACAATGAACAGACCTCTGTTCTGTCACTGCATGCCCCGCTACCCTCTCTGCTCCCGATCGAAATCACAGGTCTCTCTGTGAGAGGATATTTTCTGTTTCTGGGAACCACTGTGCCTTTGAAAAGTGCTATTTTCGGGGTTGGGGATTTAGCTCAGTGGCAAGGCCCTGGGTTCGGTCCCCAGCTCCGGAAAAAAAGAAAAAAGAAAAAAAAAGAAAAAAAAGTGCTATTTTCAAAGGACCACCATACTCTACACACACTAACACACACACACACACACACACACACACACACACACACACACACACACACACACACGCAATCATGCCAGAGGGGTCTTGGAGAATGATTCCAGGCCTTGTGCTTGTTAAGCACGTGCTCCACCACTTACTCACATGCTTAGTTTTTAAAATGGCATTTTTAGACAAAGAAAGCTGCCTGCAGAGTAAGAATTAAATATCTACTGAAAGTCTGAACGCATGAAAAAGGTAAAAAAAAAGACTGAAAACACCTTTAAGATATTAAGTGTCTGTGGACCTTAAGCACTTCATGGCTTTGGCGAGAAGCCAGCAGGCAAGTGTTTCTGGCAAGACCTGACTTGCAGGATGCAGAATCCTCCCACTGTCAATCGAGTTCTTTCTCTGTCTCCTCAATTCTTGGAAGTACTATGGCTTGCTTCAAAGTCCAGCTTAGCTGGCAGTGGCTCTAAACTCAGCATACAAAGAGTTACTGGCAGGAGGGCGGGGCCAGGGAAACTCCCTGGGGTTTTGTGTTTGAAAAATCTATGTCACTAGGATTATTAGTGCCATCTCCCACCACGGGGAGAGAGAAAAGGGAGGAGAGAGAGAGAGAGAGAGAGAGAGAGAGAGAGAGAGAGAGAGAGAGAGAGAGAGAGAGCGAGCTGGGGATTGAACCCAGAGCCTTACACATAGTAGGGGAGTGCCCCACTGCTGAACCACATCCCCAGCCCACCTGATATCATTTTGAAGAGGCAGGAAATGGCAGAGGGAGGTGCATGCTAGTTCTGAGGCTTTTGTAACCCATTTAGTTCACACTCAGGACATAGAAGCAGCAGGAGACCCACTTCCTCCTCCTTGATGCCATCCTGCTTTAAGGAAGCAGTTGTTGTCTAAGTTCCTAGGAAAGGGCTTTTCTGCTTGGGGAGAGCACTCTTCTCCCCTATACAAGAAGGAAGTCCTCTTCTCAGGCCAAGAAAGGACGGGCCATGCACAGTCCCCAGGTAGACAAGCAGAGCTAGCTGTGTTTCTGAAAGGTGACATTTTGGAGTTACTAACCTCTTCTGGGAGAGCTGGTGGACAAATCTATATTTAGATGTGTTTTCTGAACCGCTCAGAGATCCGCCGAGGTAACTAAGCTGCTGAGCCGGTTAAGGCTTCTGGCGTTCCCCAGTTAGCGTTTGACCTCACCAGTCTGAAGCAGACAGAACCCACCTTTTTAAAAAAAAAATCAAACCATATTTGTTTGTACCAGGCTACCTGAGAAATGGCACACAGCTTCAGATCAGACTGGCAGAGAACAGGCGGCTTCAAGGACCGATGGAAACTCACAGCCACTTCGGGGCTGTCCGATCAGAGCGAGCACGTGACCTGGTCTCTCAGGTGTCTCATCTGTAGGAAATAAAAGCTCAAGCTAAATGATTAAATAATTTCTAAAGTCCTCTGGGGCCTAGTTCTCCTCCTCTTCTGCCTCTTTCTCTGCGTCCAAGTGATAGAATTGCAGGTCTTCCTATCACCTGTATACAACGAGTCTAATCTAACATGCTCGCTCTCTCCCTCCTCTCTCTCTCCCTCTCCTCCCTCTCTCGTACATGCTCTACTCCACACGATAATTAACTTTTATATTCCCTGTTTCCTCATTCACAGAACGAGATAGAAATAGACCCTGTTTTATGTGTTTCCTGAGAACAATAGAAAGAATATATTGCCCAGCACTGTCCCTGACACAAAGTAAGTGTTCTATTTAGCTCACGAGGTAAAGGAAAGCCGATAACAGAGATGGGTTAGTGTTTCTTTTTTAAGTTTATTTATTTATGATTTATGTTTTTTTTTTCTAAGTGTAAAAGTCATGCCAGAAGTTCCCTTCATTGATAGTCATGAGCCACCATGTGGTTGCTGGGAATTGAACTCAGGACCTCTGGAAGAGCAGCCAGTGCTCTTAACTACTGAGCCATCTCTCCAGCCTGGGTTAGTGTTTCAAGAACCAATAATACAGTGTCAAGTCAGCCTCAGCATGTGTCGATCATATAGAGATGAACTTGGAGGATTTATGACTTGTTCCAGTATAATCAACTCTAGAAATGCCTCACTTCCGGGAGGCCACGCTACACTCTGTGCTGTCCCTAGTGTTAGTTGGCTTTCTCTACTGTAACAGATACCTGAGACAATTAACTTAGGATAAGAAAATGTTGATTTTGGCTTTGACAGTGGTGGTTACAGGTGATATTCCTCACTTCACAGCTGGGACAGAGAAGAGAAAGAGGATGAAGTAAATATTCCACGAGTCCCTTTGAGGACACATCCCAGTGACCTAATAACTTCCGTTAGACCCCACTTCTTATAAATGTGTTTTGTTCGGGGTTGGGGGATTTAGCTCAGTGGTAGAGCGCTTGCCTAGAAAGCGCAAGGCCCTGGGTTCGGTTCCCAGCTCCAAAAAAAAAAAAGAAAGAAAAATAAATGTGTTTTGTTTTGTTTTAAGATAGACTCTCACTATGTTGCCTGTGCTGGCCTTGAATTTAAACAATCTTCCTGATAGGCCCGTGGTGTCTGGCTTCTTTAAAATTTAATTGATTATTTTTTTCTCTGCCTTGAAAGTTTCCACAACTTTGTAATACATTCAAAGACAAGCCTTTATGCACAGGTGTCTGGAGGCCGTTTAAGGTCCAAAGAATAGCACAGCCCTGCCTATTATTCACTGCTAACTCCAAAGGAGAAATAGAAGGGACCTATTTTTTTGTCCCTGTTCCTGGGCTTTGGCTATTGAAGATGTTGCTTTCTCAGGATAATGTTAAAGAGTTATTTGGCCAGAACTTCAACCCTATTTTAAAAGTCAAGGCGTCCTTTGTGGCCCTTGAGTCATCTTAAGGAAGCTGGTAGCAACCAGCCTTGGAGGCTCCAGACTACAGACAGCCCAACTGCAACCAACATGAGCTTCTCCAGTGGATGCCAGGAAGGTAGGTCCTCTTCTGTGTCATAAAGAGCACATACCACTTTTCCCCTGGCACGTCTCAGGGAACACAATAGCTCCAAGCTTTAGTAATTTCCCTAGGGTAATTGTGTTTCTTATGCTAACTCCCTAAACACAACAAGCAAACCACCACCCTGGGAAATGTGAGAAGCTATTGTTTCAGTTTCTCCCTCAGCCCCAGGGCTTGGAGGAGTCAGGCTTCTTCCCTGCTCTTCTTTCTTTTTCAAGGTACTTGAAATTCAGCTGCTGGGAACATTGTATCCAAACACTGAGATTGGAGATCAGACTTGACTTTGTTCTCTCTCGCCTCTTGGTCAGCCACAGCAACTTGTAGGGAATGGGAAACAAGTTCACCGAAGGTCTTCTAAATTCATGGCTGAAACTCCTGAAACAAAAGGCACAATAAAGGTGACTAACAGGCACATGTCATGTGTACATGGGAGATTCCCCCAGGGAATGACCTGGAGTTCAATTTGCTATAACAGTCTCGGCTAAATCAGAGTTTAAAAAAGATTAGAGAGGGGTGGTTGTCTGGATGAGAATGTCCCCCTTAGGCTCATGTGTTTGAATGTTTGGTTCCCAGTTA
The DNA here is from genome assembly GCF_011064425.1 of Rattus rattus. Classification (NCBI taxonomy): domain Eukaryota; kingdom Metazoa; phylum Chordata; class Mammalia; order Rodentia; family Muridae; genus Rattus; species Rattus rattus. Next base: position 6,519,472 of record NC_046168.1, on the reverse strand, counting down.
GTAGAACTGTTTGGGAAGGTTTGGGAGGCGTGTCATTGGAGGTGGGCTTTGGGGTTTCAAAAGCCCATGCCAGGCCTGCAACTTATGGATCAGGACATAGAGCTCTCAAATATTTCTCCAGCATCATGTCTGCCTACATGCTACTATGCTCCCTGAAATGAGAGTATAAATATCAAACGTCTGAAACGGTAAGCAAGCCCTCAAGTAAATGCTTTCTTTTAAAAGTTGCTTTGGTCATGGTGTCTCCGAATAGCAACAAAACAGAACCTAAAACATTGGGTAAATTAGGAAGAAAGTCAGGAAAAGCAAACACGGGATTATTACAGATATAATTGGGACCTTCATTGATAAAGATTCTCTTGAGATTTAGAACTCCTTTTGCTGGCAAGGGGATGGAGACATGTGTACAAATAGAGATTTTTTTTTTTTGCTCAAAGAAACTGTGTCAATTATATAGAGGACATGATTGTGTCTTTCCACAGTGTCAGGATTTATTAAAAACGATATATGCACAAGATATGCCAATTCCATCATCTTTAAGTTGTTATTTTTAATTTCACCTGACACTTGTGACCGTGGATTCTCTTCTGTTCCAATCTTGATTATTAGCTCTCAGTTCCCAGGTACACGGGTTTATAGGTCACATCCTGATATATAGATTACTTCTTGGTTGAGATGGCATTAAAGTGGCTACAGAGTCCAAAGAACCATCACTGAAGGTAGCAGAGAGCTGATACATATAAAAGGAGAGTTACTGCAGGGGGTTAGCCAGCAACATAATGAATCCAGTCACATACTCCTCAGGGGAAGGACTGTCAAAGCACAGTGGTTCTGCACAAATGACAGTTTGTGGGTCACAATAGGCTCAGCTGAAGGCCCAGAGACTAAGTTGGGTGTTTGTGATCTGTGACTCCTGGGGCTTGTGCTCCAGAAGGCACCCCTGTTGTTCGCGGAGGCAACGTACCCCACGGCGTTAGGCACTTTTCCTTTTATACAACCCATATAGGGCATTACACTATTTGTTAGTCTAGTGATGAGCTCACAGGTCCGGTGCTTCATGACATGGTTTTTGTTGTGTCCACACGCGTCTGATGTAAATGGAGGAGTTCACAGGCGGTGATGCTTTATTGCCACCAATAAATCGTCAGTCTGTGTCTCATGGTCTATTTGAGCAGATGGTGATGGTTCACATACAAAACCAGATGCAGAATCTGCCTTCCTATCTGCACAGCTTTTAAAAATGGAGTCACTTAGGATGATCCCTAGCCTGGGAGCGTCTGACTTCTACAATGAGGAGTAACTTAGAGCAAAACACAGCCAGATCTCCACACCTCTGGATGTGATTTCCCCTCACAAAAGAGTCACTTCTACTATTTTTGCAGTAGCTCCTGTCTGCTATTTCATGAAACAATCAGTTTGAACTAACTGTGAGCGCTGTATGCTAGAAGCACAGAACATACACAACATTGGAATTTATTGATTAACAATAAAATTAAGAAGGTATGATGGTTTCAATGGCAGTACTTTGCCAGAGAGTCTTGCTTTCAATAGCCCTGAATACATGATCGCAGATTCTTTTATTGCAATATTTAAAAATATTCTCATCACATCTTTATTTATTTAATGTGATGTGATGTGGCGCAGCGTGTGTGTGTGTGTGTGTGTGTGTGTGTGTGTGTGTGTGTGTGTGTGTGTGTACTTGTCCACATACACATGCGGGTCAGCAGGAAATTTGCAGGAGTTGGTTCTTTCCATCCACCATGTGGGTCCCAGGGATTGAACTCAGGTCCTGGCAGCAAGTGCCTTTATCTGCTAAGCCCTGTCGATGACCCCTTTTATTTTAATCTTAATTACTAATAGTAACTCTTAGATGGTAAATTATATCACAGTAAATATCTATCTATCTATCTATCTACCTATCTATCTACTTACCTACCTACCTATCTACCAGTTATAGAAAGGTCACAAAGAGTTATGGAGGCAAAGAGTTTCAAAAGGCATAAGAGACAAAGTTTGGAAACTAACAGGGATGCCTGCATCTTGATAAGATAGTGAGCCCAGCTGGGTAGCAGAAGGAGCTGGAGAAGCTGTTAGCTGCTGGCCATAAGGTTAGGCATTTGGGGAAGAGTTGAGCTGCAGGAGCAAAGTGAGGCAAAGAGCAGGAGCTGGTTTGGATGAGCATCTCTGCAGACAGACGGACAGTCAAGATGGGCGGGCAGTGATTTGAGTAAGGCACATCCAAGTGGGGCCAAGTCAAGCTGAAGCTCCTGCGGTAGCTGAGGTCTCTGCTGGTCTGTCCCTTGCTGCACACAGGGTGGTCAGATGACAGGTGTGTGGGTGCCATGGCCACCACAGTGCTCTCAGTTCCCTCCTTTATTGGGTCCAGACGAGCGAGTCGCACACTTCCCTTGATCTGGTGTGTCCAGTGAGTTCTTGGGGTTTGTTTGTTTGTTTTTTGACATTCAGCAGGTTATTATCATCCACATAGACAACATCTGTAGATTTTTTTTTTAAGTGTAGTAACAGGCACGTAAGTTACCAATGTGTAGAGCTTGTTTGGTGACTCCTCATCCTCGTTACGCTTTTTTTTTTTTTTTTTTTTTTTTTTGGTTCTTTTTTTTTTTTTTCGAGCTGGGGACCGAACCCAGGGCCTTGCATCCTAGGCAAGCGCCTACCACTGAGCTAAATCCCCAACCCCCTGCTACGCTTTCTGGACAAATATACTCAGATGCGATTTGAAACATTCCTTATTCCCTTGGCCCAGATGGCTTTATTGAGCCTGGTGTCAATGCACACATCTGGAGTCTCCATCTCCTTCAGGGCAAATTTCTGGATTTCTTTGAGTGTCCAAGGGCCACGCTTCTTGAAGCCCACTTACTCCATGGGTGCGCTTATGACTGTTAATGGTGTCTTCTCCAGTCACCACGTCGTTGATGGCAGAGCAGCCCTTCTTCTCGACACCCTTTGCAGGAGCCATTCTGCTGGGCCAGGTGCTGGGAATTGTGGGAAGGAAAGTCGAATTGAGTTCTTGGGCTTTTAATACATCATACATTTCTCCCTAAAGTCTCATCTCACACAGATAAGTTTATGGGGAACATTCTACTCCCAGGAGTAAGTCATATATCAGTCTGTGCCATGTGGGTGGTGCCAGACAGATGGCACTGTTCACATGTCCACTCAGGTACGGTCGCCCCACATCTTCAAAATAGCGTCAACTGCGGCTTGTAAGATGGAATCGCTCAGGGCAAGGCACAGTCTAGCGGGGGGAAATCACTGTTTTATACAACATGGATTATTTTTAGGCATGTCGTGGCCCGATCCCCCATAATCCTCATTTAAAGACTTATATTTTGGGTTAGGGTTGGTAAGATACTGGCAGAGCAAGCCCAAGGACCGGAATTCAGATCCCCAGCACCTAGGTAGAAGCTGGGAGTGGGGTGTGCCTCTGTGACTCTAGGTGGGTAGGTGGCAACAGGTGGATCCTGTGACTTGCTGGCCAGCCAATTTAGCCTAAATAGCAAGCTTTAGGTTCAGTGAAAGAGTCCGTCTTAAAAAGCATGGCGAAGAGAGTTAGAAGGCAAACTCTGGCCTCCACATGTGGTCCTTGGCAAGTTCAAGTCTGTGTAACTGTGAGGGATCACTCAGAGCCAGGTGTGCTGGTGCACATCTGTAATCTTAGCACCCAGGGGTTGAGGCAGGAGGATTTATTTGAATTCAAAACCAGCCTGGGCTACGCAGTGAGTTTCGGGTCAGCCAATCGACACTGGAGCTAGACAGTGCACATTTGCACTATCAAGTGTGACAACCCAGATGGTCCAATTATAGCATTATCGCATTATTCCTGGGCTGCAGGACCACTGGAGCTTAAAGTATCTACTTGGTGGGATGGACAGATGGTTCAGTGGTTAAGAGCACTAGTTCTTGCAAAGGACCTGAGTTTGATTTCTAGAACCCACATGCTGGCTCACAGTCGTCAAGTCTATCTCCATTTCTAGGGGGTTCAGTGCCCTCTTCTTACCTCCGTGGACATGAGGAGGCACACACGTAGCACGTAGTGCACAGACACACATGTGAACAAAACACTCACAAGCATGAAATCGGTGAATATCAAGCATATCCTTTCTTTAAGGTAAAGGCGTTTGCTTAGCATATTTGGAATGTTTCTTTTTCTATATTTGTAATTGAATACTAGCGATCATCTGGGGAAGAAACTCTTCCCTTGGTCTTGGTGTTATCTCTTGTTTCGTTCATCTCCAGGTCACTATCAATAATGTAATCAACTAGGCCTCTAATTAGATCCCAAATCTATCGTGGATTTGTAACATTTATAACCTTTCGTTTGGTTTTTTGAGGCAGGCTCTGGTTGTTAGTTTGCACTGGCTTTGGAGCGGTGACCCTTGGCCTCAGCCCTTCTTCAGTTCCGGTTGCAGGCATGTGCCACCGTGCCTGACTCAATACAGCCACATTGGGAATGGTGTTCGGGCAACATTAAACCTTAGCGACAGCTATGCCAGTTTGTTTGCTAATATCCACGGCTGCATTTGTGATCCAGTGATAACAGAGTGTGCATTGAGTATCTGTGACAGCCAGCTTATGGTCCCCAGGGCCTGGGATAGTTATTATCTGTCTCTTTACATAAAGGGTTGGTAGCTGAGCTCTGTGCTGAGCTAAGCTTTAGTCCGGGTATGCTCATGACTTGGTGTGCTCTCCCCCTCTCCTCCTTCCCATTGCAGAGAAGCCTGTTCCTCATTTAAAACGCTTCCTTTCCAGTCCTTACCTAATTATCCCTCCTGGTCACATAACTCTCTTCACTATTCCTCAGCTCAACAGGGCTGCAATTAAGTAGTACTCTGTGTGTGTGTGCGTGTGCGTGTGCGTGTATGTGTGTGTGTGTGTGTGTGTGTGTGTGTGTCTGTCTGTCTGTCTGTCTGTCTGTCTGGGGATTAAACCCTTGCTCATGCTACAAAGGTACTCCATCACTGAGTTGAAGCCATAGCTCCAACTTGGGATTTTTACATTAAACATCATCTTCAATGCGTGCTTATTATCTACTCTGTTTCACCGCGAGGACCCAAAGGTCGGTCCTTCAGTGCCCTGTGAGCAGCACTCACGTGTTTAAGTCAGGCAGACCTGAATCTTCACTTTGGCCCTATCCCTCCCTAGCTGAACAAGTGCTCTGAATTTCTTTCTTTCTTTTTTTTTTTTTTCCTTCGGAGCTGTGGACTGAACCCAGGGCCTTGCGCTTGCTAGGCAAGTGCTCTACCACTGAGCTAAATCCCCAGCTCCTCTGAATTTCTTGAGTCTGGTTATCTGCTGAGCCCATTTGTTGTGAGGATTAAAGACATGGTGTATGATAGTGTCCAAGACCCAGGGAATGCTTTACAACAGCAATGGTCACCAGTGGCCAACTTCTTGACTTGGAATATGAAGACATTACCTTTGCCCTTAAGAAAACTCATGGCGAGGCAGTGTGACTAAAAGAAAGCACTCAGCCGGGAGAAGTGAAACGGCCTGGTTCAGCTGCAGTGCTGCAAGAGTAGCCGCAGCAGCTTAAATGAGACTCTAGACTACTGAGACTTTGAAGAAATTGAACAGACACTTGACTACTTAGGAAGCTGAGCACTGCCTAGGTCAAGCCTCCTGTGCATATGGAGGGTCAGATCTATTTCAGAGACTTTATCTAAGTTAGAGAAGGAAAGCGATGCAGACATGAGCTATGCTCCCACTTCTCCATAATGTTTCCTTTTTCTCCTAGGACAGATGATTCTGCACTAGCAAGTCACATAAAGAGTGTTGTGCATGGAAAATATTACTGTGGCTCTCTGGGGAAATAAGTTTCTAAGTGCAGCAATCTGAAATTAATAACTTTCCTAGTGGAAGTTCTTTTGACAACATCTGGAGATGATGCTGGGTACAGTTTTCTCAGCCTTAGATTACCCTCCCTGTCTGCTTGGTGTGCACCAGGGTGGGTCCACACGACAAGCAATGCAGCCTCCTGCCCACTGACTGGAGGCCTCTGCAGCTGCGGCTTCCAGTGCTCTGGGGGTTCAAACCTGGAGGTGCCCATTCTTTTTATCTGTGTTGATTTGATGTCATTGGAAAGTCAGGGGAAGAGAAAAAGTTTTCCAATTTACAGTTTAGACACTCCTTGAATCAAGACAAATAATCTTGATTTGGGTATTAAAAGGTTAGGGAACTCGGAGGGGGGGTGGGTAGGAAATAGAGACCAAAATATTGTTACTCAAAAAACTATGGTTGAGGGTATAAAAAAAAAGTTCAGAAGGAAGGAGGATTAGAAGTGAAGGATTTTCTTTGGCTTTTGAGAGCCAGCCCTGTGAGGAAGGCTATTGTTTATAGCATTTTTATATATTGGGCTCATATGCAAGTAGCATATAGATATTAAGGGAAAAATAAGAAATGGAAGACAGCAACTCCTCCTTCAGAACCAGCCAGCAAGATGGTGGCAGATGTTGCAACAGTCATGTGTGACAGGACAGACAGAAGCTTTTTTATTTTTTCTTACTTATAAATTTAGACAGAGTAGCCTGATTTCTATTTTCCACTGACGGTATATGCTTTTAAATTTCAAAGCAGACTCCCCCTGCTTCCTTATGTAAGACCACATGGAATGATGTTATGTTTGTCTGGTTCGCTGTAGCAAATAACATTTAAAGTTTGTCTTTCTGGGTTTTACATGTTGCTCTGAGTCGGACTGTGCACCTTGCATGCACAAGGCGCTGGCTTTGGTTCCCAGCACTGAAGAGGAAAAGGAAGAAATGGCAGGAAAGGAGTGAGAAGCTTAGCAGACACCCTGGCTCAGCATACTGCTAAGTTTGTCTCCTCTCTCACATATCTCTACTCTTGTCTCCTTTCTCTGTTCGTAAATAAATAGTGCTAATACTTAGAAACAGGGACTTGGATACAGAAACAGACTGAAAAAATGTATACATCTAGATGTTACTCAAATGTAATTAAAATATGTATTTTGTGTGTATGGGTGTTTCTCTGCATGAATGTTCGTGCACCATGTGCCTGTAGTGCTCTGAGAGGCTAAAAGAGGACTCAGATCTCTTCAGACTAGAGTGACCAAACAGATGGTTGTGAGCCACCATGCAGGTGCTAGGGATTGAACCTGGGTCCTCTGGATATGCGGCTTGTGCTCTTAATGGCTGAGCCATCTCTCCAGCTGTACAGATTTTTCCCCCTCTGAGTCAGGGTTTCTCTGTGTATCTCTGGCTGCCCTTGAACTCAAAGATCTGCAACTTGAACTCTCGAGGGCTGCAAGTGCCACTGCTGCCTGGTATTTTTTTTTTAATTGATTATAATGTGTTCCTATATATGAAAATCTTAGGGTAGTTCAGAGCAGCTATGTTTTAAAAACATAACTAATACATAAAGATATATCTAAAGTTAAGAAATTAGAGGCTAAGATAGCCCTACTGTTGTAATCAAGTGCAGAATACTAACTTTGAAAAAATGATGAAAAAGAAACAAAGTATAACATGCTTTAAAGAGTGAAGGATTCTTCCCAGTCCCCCATCCCTGCTGGATGTGTGATTAGTGGCGATTCTAGACGGCTGGATATGATAAAAAGAAACAGCCTCTGCCTGCTATATAGACATGCTATTAGTATGCTGTAGAAAATGGAAGACAAACACTCTTGCCTCAACAAAGCTTATAATTTAAACTGTGTGATAATGGTTCAGAAAGCTGGGTTTAATAGGCTTGCATTCCAACTTTTCCCTTCATGGGCTGAGGGTCAGTGAGTAAAATAGTGAATTCTCATGCAGTTTCCACTTCTGTGAACCGCCGCTCATAGGAACTCCTACACCCAAGTGAGGAGAACTCTTGAGTTTGGCAAGGCTAACTCTTTCTTGCCATGGACTCAGCACTTGTTCTTCCTATCTAGAGAAATCCTTCAAGTTTTGAATTTCATATCACTTCCTGGGAGAGTTTTGTTTCAGGTAATATGGTTTCTGTATAAACAGAAGAACTATTAATCGGCTACATACATTAAGGTCTATTGAAAATAACTGAGTCTAAGATTTAGGGTCAGCAATTATTTTCTGTAAAGGGTAAGGCACATTCTTTAAAGTTTGCAGGCCACACTAGAAAGAAGAGGCTGTGTTACAATAAAACTTTATTTGAGGATATTTGAATGTGAAGGTACATACATCCTCAGGGTCTTGACTGGCGGGATGAGTCCCTTGCCTTGTGGCCGACTGACCCCTCACGTCTGAGGATGGCAGTTGGAAAGGGAACGGAAAGGAACCTCAACCCCGCAGGGAGACGACTTCAGTGACTCCGGGGAAGCTGCGGCGGGGGCGAGGGGCGCGGCCGGGCCCGGCGGGGCGGGGCAGAGAGCGAAGGGGGCGGGGCAGCGCAGCGTAGTCGTCGTCGTCCCCGCCTCCTACCCAGGGGCCGCGGCGGAGCCTCGGCGGCGGCGCTCAGTGCCTGCGGAGAGCGTCTCTGCGTCGGCAGCGGCCATCCACACGCCGCGGCGCGTACCTCTCGGCCTCCCGGCGACCCCCAGCCGCGGCACCCGCGCTCGTTCAGCTCTCTCGCTCGCCCTCCTTCCCTGAGGCCTGCTGCGCCATGGCTTTGGCGTTGGCGGCGCTGGCGGCCGTGGAGCCGTCCTGCGGCACTGGGTACCAGCAGGTGAGCGGCCCCGAGCCCGCCCCGCCCTCCGCCGGCCACTCGACGCCCGGGCTGTGCAGGCCGCACCGGGCCTGGGCCGGACCCCGGGGCCTGGGCCGGACCCCGGGGCCTGGGCCTGTCGCGGCTCGGGCCAGCCGGGCGGAACCTCGTTAACCCGGGTTCCCAGGTCGGGCGGGGCCCGGAGGCTGAACTCGTGGCGCTCTTTGGGCTCCGACCAAGAGGCATCAATTTTTCCTTTTCTCGGCTTTGGTTTGGTGTCATTGGAAAGTCAGGGGGCGAGAAAAAAAAATTTTTTTAAGCCAAAAAGGTAAAGGAAATGGGTTCAGAAGAAAAGATCCTAATCGCCGGTACCTCTGCAAGCGGCTCTCCGCAGCGAGGTGCGATTACTCAGGGTTTCGGAGCCTCGTTTCTGTCCAATCCCATCCCCCTCGCTCCCTTTAAAGATTTGAGTCAGAAATTGAAGCGAGAGAGGAGCCCGCAGCTTTCAATCGATTTGGAAGAGGAGATGTTTGGCTGGAGAGGCCCCAAAATGTAGGGCTACAGTGAAGCTGCAGGGCGTGTGCCCGGGTGTATTTTGCACGCTTAGAAATGACGTTTAAGAGATTTAATAGCATATCTAGGGAGGAAATATATCCAGATGATTGGGTTATTATCTGCTGTGTGATTCTGTAAATTGAGGCCCTGGGGAAAAGAGATTATTTTCCCCTCCCGGTGTGTGACTGGGTTTCCTCGGGAATTTAGTGACTTTTGGGGGTGGGGCGTTAGGTATTAATCTAAAATATAACGTAATTGTGGGAGTTAGGCCAGAGAGTTGTTGATTGAACCGCGGGCAACTGTTTCTGTTTTGTCAATTTCAAATGTTTTCAGTATTACATGCATACAAAAATCTCAATCCTGCCTTTACGACTTAAAATGGCGTGAATTAAGTCATCTATGTTTACTACGTTGTAGAAATAAAACCAGGACGATTAAAGCGTGTTGCAGATTAACCCTGTCGCGGTCAGTTGCTGGTTTGTTTTGCTGTCTTCAGCGTTGTGTTGTAATCCGCCCTTCTTCCCACCCCCCCACCCCCCCCACCCCGCCTCCGCCTCTGCTCGGACTCCTGAAAATGACTAGTTAAGAATTTTAGTCTCTTGGTTTCATAAACGCCCCAAATTGTGGCCGTGCAGACTGATCTTTACGTCTTCACAGCCTTTATTCTGTGACCTTGGATGAGACTCCGGGTGCTTCTATGCTTTAATAAATTCGAGTCACACACATCACTAGACTTTCATCGACGTGTTTACAAATCCCTTGAACCTTACAGTGTCGAATCTTCGTTCCTGATTTGGATGGGCAGAAGAGCTTTGGATTTCCTTTGTACTGCCATCTTGCTGAGCCATGGGGTAATGCTGGTTGACTGCAATAATACATTTCATTCTGCAGAATTTAGGTTATGTTAGAGATGGGTGATTTTAAAGTATTAAGTTAGCCGAGCTTGGTGGCTCATTTCTATAATCCTAGCAGTTGGGAGGCTGAAGCAGGAAAATTGAAAGTTTTAGACTAGCCTGGATTGCCAAATTAGGTGCAATCCAGCCTGAGATACAGAAAGACCCTGCCTCAACAACAACAAAATAAGTTTGAGAAAATAATCCAGTAAAACATGGAAAAAATGTTAGAAGAAATCATGAAACATCAAAGCCGGAAAAGTCTTGCCAAACACAAATCCATTCCCAAAAGTTAATACATGGGCACATGTTCTTGTAGGTTAGAGCCATGTAAGTATACAAAAGTGTGATCGGTGTTCATGTGCACAGAGGAGGAGTGCTGGTATTGACTTACTGTGTACCAGTCACAGCAGATGTGGTTTACGTCTGTCTTCATTGAACCCTTACAACACCTTTATGAGTCAGGGTTTGTTCTTGATTTATAGATGGCAAAGTCAAGTCTCTAAGGGTCTCAGTGACTTGCCCAAGTTCACAAACTGCTAAATTGAAAACCTATATAAGAGGCTCATGACCCAAAGGCAGGCTGTATCCATTAGCAGATACGTATGTATACATGTATATTATGCACTCATGACTGTAGGCAGGCATGTCTTTATACATTCATGCTATTCCAAGAGCTCCGAACCAAACTTGGATGTGTCCATAGTCTCAGGCATGTACATTCACTATCATGTGTGTGTGGTTTTGCACATAGGCATGTACAAAGGCACATACAAACATTAGTAAAATTGGATTTTCAAATCTCCTGGTTTTCTTTTTTTTGTTTAGTGTTGAAGGTAGGACCTATAACCAAGGACCATTCACTTTCATCTCTAGCCCCTCTATCAGCTATTTATAATGCCCGGGTGGCACGTAATTGTATGGCTGAGCTGTGACTTAGTTACCTATGGGTAGTTCCTAAGAATATAATTTTTAACACTTGTTGAAGTTTGTTATATACACACCTATAACTGCTCTTTTGAAGTGTGTAATCAGAGACTATACATATTTAAAAGGCTTTTGAATTATAGAATGCTGGTGAATGATAGGAACATGCTAGTCTTTGGGTTGCCACACAAGGCCTTTCTGAATTTTTTTCCCCCCGGAGCTGAGGACCGAACACAGGGCCTTGGTGCTTGCTAGGCAAGCACTCTACCACTGAGCTAAATCCCCAACCCCATTTTGTGACTTCTTTTGATCTGTTAATCTGAGGTGGTCCTCCAGCCAAGCGACTCTAATGGAAAGCCTTATGATTCATTCAAAATTGCTAACACTGCTGTCTCCTTTGCTTTTATGGGTTTTTTTAAATTGATGTATGCTCAACTTGAATTTAGTATACTGACAGTATATTGAAAGGCTGGGCTTCCCTGTAGCATGGTTTTCCTTTTTTGCAATTTTAAAACTGAGACTATATTCAGTATATATTGAACAGTGTTCCAGAAAGGTTTAGGAAGCTCATGCCCAGCTGTGGCTAGCTCAAGGAACATACCAATTGTTAGTCATCCATTTTCCTTACTGCATTTGTGATAGATCTTTGCCTCTATATCATGAATTTTGCTACCTTGTGTCAGATGTTTTGAGATATCTGAGTTCTATGTTAATGGACAGTGCTTCAATATACATTAAAAAACAAACCACAGAATGTGCTGTTTTAGACATAGCTCATAGCCGGCTGAGGAAGTTGCTTATTTGCCATCCTTACTACTAAGTTTGTATAGCATTTCAGGTGACATCATAAACCAGGCATGGGGATGATAGCTTTTTGGGTTAAGTTCTCTGAGTATTCTGCAAAGGCATCTTGGTAGATTAGGGAAATAATGTCATCTCTTTAACAGGTGAAACTGTATATTTGGTGAAGTCTTGATCTTAGAAGGGCTAGGTAGTACCCATGTGTACGTTATAAAGTTTCAGAAGTTATAGTTGTATCACAGGTTATCTCTTTTGTGTCTTGTCACAAAAACATTGTCTTGTCTTAAAGATTATTTGCTGTATTTGTGGCCAAATGGTTAGCCATCAAAGAAAATGTATAAAAGATCTTGAAGCAGGACACAGTGGTTAGTTTACGCATATGATTTAGTGCTCTGGAGACTAAGGCAGTAGGATGGTGGCCTCCAGGCCTTTCTGGATTACACAGTGAAAGCCATGGTACATTGTTTATGAAAATAGATAAATTGTATCTTTGAAAAATTGTTTAGAATTGTGTAAAACAAACATAAAATATACCATATTAACTTTTTATTGCCTTGCCTCTTTTGGTGCTGGGGATTGAATTTCGAGTAACTGTGTGCTCCACCACTGAGCACCTCCCATCCCAAGCATTTTTTTAAGTACAAAGTCAGCCAGCATTAAGTGCATTCACATATGAAACCAACTCTGTGTCTGGTATCCATTAAACAGTTCTCCTCCTTGCTTGTTCCAGCCTGTCAATTAGATACCAGTGTAAGTACAGTTATTTCTCCTTTTGTAGCTTTCTTTTTTCATGTGGCCTATCAGGGCTCATCCAGATAGTGTCAGAATTTTTTTCTTAAGGTTGAACAATATTTTGTTGTATATTTGTTTTGAGATGGAATCTTTTACCGTGCCTGACCTCATTTTTTACACACACACACACACACACACACACACACACACACACACACACACACACACACTAAGGCTGACTTTGAACTCCTTATCCTCCTGCCTCTACTTCTCAAGTTCTGGGGTTACAGGATGATGCTACCAGACCTGCCTATGCTACATTTAAAAAATAAATTCATTTGCTGATGGATATTTAGTCTTTTTGTATAATACACTGAGAACATGGGTGTACAAATCTCTCTCAGTCCTTGATTTCGAGTTGTATAAGAATATACCCAGAAGTGTAATTCCTGGAGAGTTTGGTAATCCTGTTTTTAAATTTTCTTAGAACTATTATTCTGTAATCCATAGCAGCCACACCATCTTGCATTGTTGCAGCACTGTATAAAGATTCCAGTTTCTTCATACTCTCAACAACAGTTTGATTATTTTTATTTTTTTATTTTATTTTTTTGCAGTGCAGGGATGGAAGCCAGGCCCTGTTCATGGCTGGCAGGCTCTAACCAGCCCTCTTCTGGTTTCTTGGTACTAGCTATCTGTTGGTTGGTTGTGAAGCCATCTATCTCCTTTGCAGTATTGATTTCTGTTTCCTAAATGATTAGTTATGTACAGTCTATTGGCTGTTTGTATATTGCCTTTGGAGAAATTGCTATAATTGTTTTATCAGATAGGCTGGGCTGGAACTCTCTATATAGATCAGGTTAACTTACAGAGCTCTGACTCTCTGTCACCCACAAATTGGTACTAAAGGTGTGTACCACCACATCTGACCTGAAATTATTTCTTATATTTTTTTACTTGGAGGAGGTGGCAAAGGTCTAACTATGTAATCCTAGCTGTTCTGGAACTTGCTGTGTAGATCAGGCTGGCCTTGGACTCAACAGAGACAGACCTGCCTCTAAGTTCTGGGATTATATTAGTATTTCAAATACATATTAAATAGGGTATATTAAATAAACCTTATGGAAACTATCACCTGCATTCCATAAATACCAATAAATAACCATTATTATTTCATATTATTTCATTTATATTCATATTATATTTTGGATCAACTATATAATTTTTTGGTTATTATTTTTATTTTATATATTTGGAGACAATAGGATCTTACACTTCCTGGAACTTTGTGTAGCTCATGCTATCCTTGAACTTGGAACAGTCCTCCTGCCTCAGTCTTCCAAGTGCTGGGGTTATAGGCATACACGGCTATGCTGATTCTCATATACAAACATTTTTTATGTGAAATACAGAAAGGAATATTTCAAATGAATATGTCACATGGGGTTACTTTCACAAGAACTTTAACAAAGTCCTTTATTACGTTATTTTTTTGTGGAGTAGGTGGAGGTCAGAGGACAACCTTCAGGATCTGGTTTTCTCCTCTATGGGTGGGCCCCAGAGATAGGATTTAGGCTATTGGTCTTGGTGGCTAGTGCCATCTTGCCAGTCTTGAGAGCTCTTTTTATCCTGCTAGAATATGGAAATAGTATTTGTAAATATCAGGAACAACAGAACTGTGATTGTCCCGTGTGTTTGAATTGGCAAGCCTTGTTCTCTGTGTCATTTTTTTGTGGCACATTCTTGCCTTCTGGCTGGGTCCACTGGCCATCATTCGTTAAGGGAGAGTTAGTGGCTTCATCACTGTGCTCTGTAAACAGAACAGAACTTCCTGGTTTGGACAAAAGTCAAGACTCAGTTGAGCTGCCCTAGGGAATTCTGTTCTAAGGACTTTTCACTGCTGGTCCTGGACATAAATGTTTTTTTTTTTTTTTTTTCTTTTTTTCGGGGCTGGGGATTGAACCCAGGACCTTGCGCTTCCTAGGCAAGCGCTCTACCACTGAGCCAAATCCCCAACCCCATAAATGTTTATTTCAAACATCAGTTGAGATACACTATACTATATTAAGTTATAAAAATAAATCTCACCATGAGAGTGACTTTGATGTTGTGCAGTAGACCCGGTTTCACTGTAGCACAGACAGGCCTTGAACTTTGGACCCTTGTACTTTGGCTTTCACAGTGGTGGGATTACACAGGCTTTAAAATGAATCCTTAGATTTCTTTATTTTGATGTTATTTTTAGATACATACAACTGCTTTGTGAGAACCATATTCTTACAAAGGACTATACTTATTTAGATAAAAAAAAGTACTTTAGTTGTAGATTGGTGCTGAAAATAAAATTGAAGATAGTCTTCTCCCCTCTCAAGTCATTGTTGCCAATAAACTTGGCAACTGGTAAACATGTATCAGATCTATTGGGCTTTGCAAACAGTTGCTGGAGGTAGAAAAACAGTTTGTATTAATTCAAGTGTAGTGTTAGAACAAGTGTGATAGATATCACGTAGTACACCCTGCCTGTAAATTAGGTTCTCACCCAGTTTTCTGAACACATAATTCCTTTTTGGTTTTGTTTTTGGTTTTGGTTTTTGAGACAGGGTCCTGGCTGCCCTGAAACGTAGTGTGTAAACCAGGCTGGCTTCTGACTCAGAGATCCACCTGCCCCTGAAGTGCTGGGATTAAAGGTGTGCACCACCACACCAGGCTATGTATTTCTTACTTTGTCAACAATTTGGAGCAGTGGCTCAGTAAAAGTCCCTGCAGTCATGAGAACCTGAGTTCTGAATGCTAGCACACATGTAAAATGTAGGCTGCTCTTAACTTACCTCCAGAGTGGGGCATGGAGACAGGAGGATCCCGGGGACTTACTGGCCGGAAACCACGCTGATTTCATGAGCTCCAGGTTCAGTGAGAGATACTGCTTCAGAAGTAAAATGACAAGTGGAAAATGATTGAGGAAGACACCTTCTATCCACTTTTGGCCTCCAGATATGGCTAAGTACACATTCTCAAAGACATGTACACAGCAAGACTTAGGTGTTTGTCAGCTTCTCTTCTGTAAAGGTCCTCTGCCCCCTTCCATGCTGTGTGGAGAACTCGCTGTGTGAAAGGTTGACAGAGCTCATATGGAAGGGGTGGGACTAACACTGCAAACAGAGTATTGACACACATTATTTGCTACTTTTATAAGTGAGATATTTATTTCTTCTCCATTAACTTCATTATATCTCTAAGGACTCATACAGATTTATAATTGTTTAGGAACATAATTCCAGTACACAGTAGTTCTCAGTTGGCCCTGTGTCCTGTACTGGTTCCTTCTGACACACCTACATCTTCTGACATGCCTACACCCACTTCCTTTTTGGAGCACTTCCATCGTTTCTTAGACCATCCTAGAGCGACTCACGTTTCCTAAGAAACCCTGCTCTCTTTGTGGACAGTGATACCAGAGCCAGACCTGCCCTGGATAGTGTTAGTTCTAGGTCTTCCAAGGTAGCAAAGCCAGAAAATGCTTGTGCACTTGCTCTTCTAAGTGCTGGGTGTTCAGTGCTTGGTCTTCTATGTGTTGCATGTGTGCTTTATCCCTCAGTGATACCGTCAGCCCTATAAACAATATTTGCATGAATAAGTTATCCAAAGCCAAGCTGACACTAAATCCCCACCTCTCTCTAGTGGTACCCGAGTTATTAACTCATGTGCATGGAAACTCTTATTCTCCAGAAGACAGGGCACACACATAGTTGTCAACTACTATGTTCTAGAGTTACCATCCCTCACAATCTTGAGAGGGATGGTTTCCTGCATATATAAGACATAGTTTTGTCATGATCTGCCCATCATCCTGCCAGTGAAATTGATTTTTTTCATTTGGTTTTTGTTTTGTTTTTTTCATGAGACAGAGTCTTATGTGGCCCTGGCTGTCCTGGAACTCTCTATGTAGACCAGGCTGTCCTTGAACTCAAGAGATCTGCCTTCTACCTGGGATTAAAGGCATGCACACTATGCTTGGCTTCATCTAAATGGATTTTTAATATTCATATATATTAAGATTCATTCAGTGTTGTAAAAGGTCTATAGGTTTTTATACACCTCAGTGTCTCTTTAAATATGTATATCTTATATTCAAAGAAAAATAGTTTTCTTTTTTAAAAAATGTTGTTCTTTTTCTTTAAAAAAAAACTTATTTATTATATAAGTACACTGTAGCTGTCTTCAGTCACACCAGAAGAGGGCATCAGATCCCATTACAGATGGTTGTGAGCCACCATGTGGTTGCTGGAATTTGAACTCAGGACCTCTGGAAGAGCAGTCAGTGCTCTTAACTGCTGAGCCATCTCTCCAGCCTGAAAAATAGTTTTCTCATCTTCTTATTAATGGTCATATTTGCCTTTTCTATCTTTAAAAGGTACATACTTTTAGAGAATTTACCTATGTGCCTTCCTTTGTAAATTTCTTGGGAAATTTTGTAGACCAGGGCATCAACAGTAGTTCTCTTAGAGTTTTGAAGTTGCCTTTGTGAGAGCTTTGTGTTGATGGCATTCAGCGTCTTAATTTCTCCTAAAGAAGTAATTCCCCTACCTTTCTCTATTGTCCCATTGAGGATCTCAGCCAGCCCTGCTCATGGGGTGTGTGTGTGTGTGTGTGTGTGTGTGTGTGTGTGTGTGTGTAGAAAGTAGAGGCTGGTAGCTTTGATCACAGAGATAGTGTTGGATTGCTTTGGTAGATTTTGTTATACACACACACCTGCCAGGAGATCAAACCCAGGACCTTGTTGCCTGCAAAGCAAATGCTCCACCCCTGAGTAAGTTTGTGGTGAAACATTACAAATTGGTGCACAGTTTTAGACAATTCTTTTTAAACAACTGCCCTTAAAATGTATACTTTCCCTTAGTTGTCTAGTCTGTTGGTTTATGAATTAAGAATAATTATGTGTGTATGTGTGCTATCTGTGTGTGGATGCCCACTGAGAACAGGATTATGTGTGTGTGCTATCCGTGTGTGGATGCCCACTGAGACCAGGATTATGTGTGTATGTATGCTATCCATGTGTGGATGCCCACTGAGAACAGGATTTTGGATTCCCTGGAGCTGGAGCTACAGGCAGTTGTGAGCCACCAGATATAGGTGCTGGGAACTGAACAGGAAATGCGCTTAACCACAGAACCATCTCTCCAGCTCCCTAAAAGCATCTTCTTGTTCTTGTTGTTGTTTCTTAATCAGTTATTGGTTTATTGGTGTGTGTGTTTGGAAGGAAGAGGAGAGGGGATTCTCACATATGCCAAGACCCATGTGTGGAAACTAGAGGACACCTTTTTTTTTTTTTTTTTTTTTTTTTAAGGATTTTTTCATTTTTTATATATAAGTACACTGTAGCTGTCTTCAGACACACCAGAAAAGGGCATCAGGTCCCATTACAGATGGTTGTGAGCCACCATGTGTTTGCTGGGAATTGAACTCGGAACCTCTGGAAGAGCAGCCGGTGCTCCTAACCTCTGAGCCATCTCTCCAGCCCTAGAGGGCAGCTTTATGGAGTTGATTCTCTTCTTTCACCTTTCTTGTGGCCCAGTTTGGTTTTGTACTTATAGCTTTCAAATAGATTTAATACAAATGATTTTAGATGTAAGACTTTACATTTTAGTAAAAATACTGAGATGAGAATCTTGAATCTCAGTAGGTAGGCATTTCTTCACTGATTTTTTTTTTTTTTTTTTTTTTTTTTTTTGAGCTGGCAAATTGTTGTTATCTAGCTATCCCTAATTAAGGCTGTTGGGGTTGGTCTTGCTCTCTGTGTATTCAGATGCTGAGTTCTTTGCTGGTATAATTGTTGTGTCTAGCTATCCCTAATTAAGGCTATCTTTTAGAGCTTAAGATAATCAATTTCTGAGAAATAAATATTTTAAATTTCAGACACTACAGTGACATCATAAAACTGTATTTAGTGATAAAGAAAAATACCCTGCTCACTAAGTGGGGAATGTCATAGCTTGCCCACCTCCAAAAGATTCAAAGAATTCTGGGAATTTTTATTTCCTATGTGATTTTCTATATAAGACAAAATTTCTTCTCTGCATATCATAATGTAGGAAAAGTATTTCTAAAAATCTTCCATTACTGGTTTTATAAAAGCTTTATTCTTGTCTTAGAATATGTGAAGTATGACTTTTTTCTTTTGAGATGAGAGTCTCACTGTGCATTTCCAGCTGGCCTCAAATTCTCAATCCTTTTATTTCAGCCTCCCAGGCTAAGATTATGAGGTTGTGTCACCGTGCCTACCTCAGTTTTACTTTTTATTTAGTGTTTTGTATTTGTTGTGTTGGGAAACTCAGGGCCTTGTGAATTCAAAGAATTGTGTTCTACTACACAACAGGTAGCTCTCATTCAGTGTTCACTAAGGTGAAACTTACAAATGCTGAATGAATTCAGTTCTACATCAGATACATCTTTATTATTTTTATGTGTGCACATATGCATGTGTAGGTCAGAGGACAACTTATGGGCTCCAGAGAATCCAGCTCAGATCATCAGACATAGCAGAAAATGCTGTCACTTGCTAAACCAACTTGCCAGTCTTGAGAGCTGGTTTGCTGTTTTTGCTTGTTTTGAGTGTCGTTATCTTTGAGTCTTTTAAGCTAGCCAGCTTCCCACAGTGAGTCTGTGAGTATCCTTGGAGATGATGAGGGGAAGAGATTGGAAAATCTCAGCATTTAGTATACAAATCTTCCAACCATTTTTTCTAGATGTCACCTTTTTCCTTCAACTCTGATATTTTAACTGAGCAGTGGTGGCACATGCCTTCAATCTTAGCACTCAGGGGACACAGGCAGGCAGCTACTGTGAGTTTAAGGCCATCCTAGTTTACATAGTGACTTCCAGGACAGTAAGGGCTACACAGAGAAACCCTGTCTTTAAAACAAATAAAAGCAAAAGTCTGATATCTCCCCAAAGCAATCTGTCTTTTTATACTTTTCCAAGAATAGCTTTTTTTTTGGGGGGGGGGGGATAGAAGCTGTGCTCATACCTGCTAGAGGAAGCTCATGCTTTTTTTTTTTTTTTTTTTCTTTTCTTTTCTTTTTTTTCTTTTTCAGAGCTGGGGACCGAACCCAGGGCCTTGTGCTTGCTAGGCAAGTGCTCTACCACTGAACTAAATCCCCAACCCCAAGCTCATGCCTTTTAAAGGAGACCTGGGAGCTCCAAAGTTAACTCCTCCTGCAACCCTCCTTTCTGTTTGCAAATCTTTTTCAGCCCAGCTTATCAGTACCTGGTATCACCAATTCCTGAGTTCTTTGTGCATGTGAAACAGGTTGCTTGTTTTGTGTTCTGGTTTAAGGTTCAGCTTTCCCCTCTCTGCTGAACCCATCTCGCTTGTAGCTTTCAGGGTTTTGATGTTTCTTTTCTTGTTGCTTGACTTTATAGGTTTTCTCTTTTTTGCTTTGACTGGTTTTTGTTAGAATCTCACTTTATGGCCCTGGCCAGCCTAGAACTCATTGTATAGACCAGAGCATCTCGGAATGTGCAGAAATCCACCTGCCTCTGTCTCCTGAGTTCTGAGATTAAATGTGTTCCTGGCCTGTGTTTTGTTTTATTTTTGTTTTAAATGAATAAGTTTATCAAGTATATATCAAGCAAAAGTAAAAGAATAAAAAGCAAATAGCAAGTGATACAGACAGAAGCAGGCATAGAGCGAAACACTAGTTAGTAAACATTGGCCAGAAATAGCTGGGAAAACCAGTTGAGGCAGCCAGCTGGAGTTCTGTCTGGATTGAAAGGGACATTTAGGCAGAGCAGAGTGTCCCCTCTGGTGAGGCTCCCAAGTGAAAGAACAAATAGCAGCAGATAGATAACACCATCTAATCTGATGCTAACAAAACCCAGAGAAACCTACTGGGGAAGTTGAGGCATTCTGCTGGGGTTCCTTATTGACCTTTCTCTTTATGCATGAGTTCTTAGGGCATTTTCATTTTGGGGGATAAACAGTAGTACCCTCTGTTGAAAATAGCTCACCTTCTAGTTCTCAAGGACATAGACAGAGTCTCTACCTGTGGCTGTTTTATTTTCTCTCCCCCCTGTTATAAGGAGGAGGGTCAGTCCATTCTTAGGCAAGAGGCTTTGAAGGACATTTTGAGACAAACATGCTTGATTCTGAAGGGGAAGAGAGTAACTCCATTTCCAGAGCCAGTTCTTCAGTAAGTTCAAACAGCACACAATTTAGCACTCTAATTATGTCACAGCAAGGCTATTGGCTTTCAGTCTGTGTATCTAAATTGCATTTAGTGAATATGTCAGTTGTTTGTTTGTTTTTTTAAGAAGGAAAAGTGTTTTAGGAATTACAATTTGATAAAACACCAATTTTTCTTCATATGTACCACAAATATCTATTAAGTAGTTATTTTTATCCATCAGGCTATGGTAGTATTACAGGTTGAATAACGAATGTGCAAGGTTTCTTTCTCTTAAAAAAAAAAGTGTGTGTGTGTGTGTGTGTGTGTGTGTGTGTGTGTGTGTGTGTGTACAATGATTACACACTGGAGGTCAGAAGACAGCTTGCAAGACTCTTGTTCTGTCCTTTCTGTCCCTCCATCACATGGGCTCCTGGAATTGAATTATGTTCTAAGACTCAGTGCCAGAAATCCTGTTCCTCAGAGCCATCTTACCGTCCCTATTCAATTTTGCTATTTTTAATGAGAAAAAGCCCAGAGATGTCTTTCTCAGTTGTGTTTCTAATTCTTTTGTTGCCATTTCTTTTTAAAATCATTAACTATATAACTTAGCATCTCTTGCCTGATGCTGCTTATTTTTGATTCACAGGAAAGGAGTGTGTGTGTGTGTGTGTGTGTGTGTGTGTGTGTTTTATGTATGTAAAAGAGAGATATGTATATATCCCTATCCCCAGGGAGAGTATTAATAAGTCAAGGGCCTGAGGCTTTATATCCCAGGTAATTAGCAACATTTTTTTTTAGGTTTGTTTCTCTCACAAATATGTTTTTTACGCTACGTGGTAACAGCGAGCCTTCCATACTTCAGAATGACTTTTCCCGTAGTGTCAGTCTGTGTTTAACACATTCCATGGACAGTAGTGATGGGAGCTACCTGCCTATAGATCATTCCCGGGGCCATTGTCATTGTCCTTTCTTTGCTTGTAGCAGTCTTCTGTAAGTACCTAAATGTTCCATTACCTTTTTTTTTTTTAAAGAAAAATTATTGAATATACTGAAAAGGACAGAAAGCCAGGCAGTAACTGAGATTGGGGAGCTGCACCTCTTCAGTGTGTATAAACTGAGGACATGACTGTTCCACGGTATGGTTAAGGGAAAGTTTTTATTGTAGATATGAGGGAACAGACAGAGGCATCTGGAGAATTCCAGAGCAGAGAGAGAAAATAGTAGATGGAATATGGCCATTGTCTTAGTTAGGGTTTCATTGCTGTGAAGAGACACCATGACCAAGGCAACTCTTATGAAGGACAACATGTAATTGGGTCTGGCTTACAAGTTTAGTCCAGAGGTTCAGTCCAGTATTATCAAGGCAGGAGCATGGCAGCTTCCAGGAAGGCATGGTGGTGCAGGAGGAGCTGACTTATACATCTTGTTCTAAAGGCCTAGAGGAGAAGACTGATTTTTAAGCAGGTAGAAGGAGGGTCTCTCAAATCCTACCCCCCACAATGATGTACTTCCTCCACCCAAGCCACACCCACTCCAACAAGGCCACACCTCCTAATAGTGCCACTTCCTGGGCCAAGATACTCAAACCACTACAGCCTACCCAATGGACCTGGTCATGAGAGAAGCAGGAGCAGAGCAGTGAGATAGAGAGGGGAGAGTGGGGTTGGGGGAGGGTGGGGGGAGGGAGAGACAGAGAGGGAGATAGGAAGAGAGAGAATGAGAATGTAGCAGAAGTAGGATTATATGGAGAATGAGTAGCTGGGAAGGGGGATGGACAGAGAAGCCCCTTAGGTCAGGGGAGGAGGTGGGAAGAGCTAGGATGCCAGCATGGACTCTGAAATGTTTAACAAGCACTTGTGATACTGAGGGAGGCTGGAGACCAAATGCTAATAAGCACTACAGAAAACCACAGATTTCCCTTCTGCCTTTAGAATTTGGGAAAATGGAGTTTCTTTTAGACCTGATCTTTATTAGATCCTAGCCCACTGAGGGCAAGCCATTAGCCTGCAAGACTCTTGGCTTCAGGTTCTACTGAGGCTTAGTGCCATTTACTTAGGTGTCTCGATAGAGCCATCAGTTCTGGAAATAATTTGAACAAAAGACTGATCCCATAGGTTCACAGGCTAAAGACAGAGATCAGACACCATAGTTGCAGCTGTTTAGTGCTTTGCAGATGAGTAGTGACTTTGCTCAGGGGTTTGGCTTTTTAGGTAAGTTGAGTTGGAGATGAGTACCTACTATGTGTCTACCCTCTTACTCTCTTGACAATATGACCGAAAATGAAGAATGGTGAGTTAAAGGAAATGATGTTGGTGATCACAGTTGGCTGTATTTGCTCTCATTTCTAAGGACTCATTTCCCCTGCCAAACCAAGTGTTCATTATTTATTTATATTAACCAGGGACAGCCATACAGCTTTTAACCAGCTCAGTGAACGTGAGGATTGCCTCTTAGAGTTTCATTCTGCCTGTTATGCACTCTTTTTGGGTAGACCAAGTCTTGATTTTTATTACTTAAAAAGTTGCATATTTTATTTTGATTTCTGACTCTGTGCTTGTGCCTTCAACACTTTCACAGCAATTTTCTGCTCCTCAATAAGGAAAGCCCACTTGATCCTGCACGGACACACTTGGCACACATGGAGCCACCATAGGCCCTGCTGGCCTGCTTCTTTGTCTTAGACAATCTCATAAAGACTTTGGGTCTCACAGCACAAACCCCTCGCAGTTTGCCTGGACATACGCCACACACACAGATTTAGATGCTTTCCCAACCTTCTTGATAGAAAGGTAAACAATCCTGTTGCCAGGGGTTTGAGACAGCCTAGTTTTGCTAGAGGCTGTATTGCAGGAAGGCCTACGGTATGTCAAACACTGGACCATCCTGAGCACCTCTAAGCACCGTCCCTGGAAGAGGAAAAGCCTGTTAAGCCCTTTTAGGTCATTGTTCTCATCACTTGATTTTCCTTTGCTTTGGTGCATCTTTTGGTTTCATTGGAATTGGAAGATTTGCACATTACATTATCTTTTTCTGATACTGTTGGGTAGTCTGAATGCTGCAATTGTGCATATTTACTTATTTATTTATTTTAGACAGTTTTACTATATGTACTGTAGCTGATCTGGAATTCACTGTACACCATGCTGGCCTCAAATTCAGACATTCTGCTTCCTTTCTCCTGAGAGCTAGGGTTAAGGGACTGCATCACCATGCTCAGACTGGGTTTATACTTTATAATTTTTTAAACAACAGCTCTTAAAATAAAAAAGACAGTGATTATAATGATTTTCATCGTTATTGGGATCTCAGCCTAGTTGTCTTTGATGGCTTGTTTGTAGTTGTTTTGGTAGAAGCACTTTTTATTTTCCAGAAGTACTTGCCATCTCTGAGTCTTACTGCCTCTAGTCTGCTAACCTAGGCCTCGAATGTTTCCAGCTTCTGAGCTTATTGCTGAAAAAGCTCACCCTTTCTAGTTCTTTCTGAAACCAACAGCTGGTTGGTTCAACTCAGCTGTTCTGGCTCAAACTCCTCTCCAAGCTGACTGGTTCAGTCTGGCTTCTCTCTCGGCATCTGACTGAATTGTTCTCCTTGGCCTAAAACTAACTCTGGTGTCTGTTGTAATCTTCTGGCTCCTCATTCTCTGGCTCATTTTGTCTTCACTGTGCCTAACTTGTTTTCTCTTCAACCTGTCTGTGAAACTACTCTCGTAAGACTGTCTCCTCTTTCCCGTCCTCTGTGCTGCTCCCTCTTGTGTTGCATCTCTTTTCTTATGAGGGTTGGGCGTATCCTAGTCTGTCAAGTCTTTCTGTAATTCATCACTTTGTCTGACACTCAGATATCACTTTCAAACATGGGTGCTTTCTTCTACAAACTAACTTTATGGATACACCAGCAGTCCAGTTTGGTAGTCAGGTTAGCAACAGCGGCACTCCCAGGCAGAGACAGCCAGGCCTCAGCCTCTGCACCAGTCAGCAGGAGGGACCAGGAGGAATGCCAGGAAAAGTTCTCAGCTGTGGTTCTCTCAGAGAAGTGAAGATGCGAGACCATCAGGTATTGCACTAGTCTTGCCTCAGTTCGTGTATCTGTGACAATTGACATCACTCTGCCAGTCAACCCGAGTCAGCAGCAAGAAACTGCAGCACACCACCAGAAGATTTTTGGTGCATTTCTCTCTATGGAGTCCAGACAAATGCAGCTCAACTATGAAATGTTGACGATGAAAAGGATCCCATGTCTGTGAATGGGTGAAAGTCTTACGATGGACCAGTACATGCACATCAGTAGTAAAGAATCCTTCATCATGTGTCCTTTCACGTGCTTGCTTTGCCAGGACATCCTTTCACCTGTGTCTGCTTCAGAAAAGCTCTCTTTCACCTGTTTGCCCCAGCAAAACACCATCTAACACAACTGACTTTCCAGAGAACCCTTAAGTTTCCACCTCACTTTACGTCCGTCATTTGGGATTGAGATGTTCACTAAGGGCGGGTCATATTCCAGCCAGAGGGGTTAAAGGTGTGTGCTAAGGGCTGAGCCATACCACAGTTAAAAACAGGGTTTTTCCAGTAAATAACACATCTTGCTGTCACAGTGATCAAATAACCTGCAACAGCTTTTCTCCCAGGGAACACTGGATATTAAAGAAACAGTTTTTAAAATTACTATTTCATATGCGTGTTTGTCTGCATGTTTGTGCACCCCATGTGTTCAGTGCCTGTAGAGGCTAGAAGTGAGTGCTGTGTCTCCTGGACCTTGAGTTCAGACAGTGTGAACTGCCATGTAGGTGCTGGGGATTGAACCCCCATGTCCTGGAAAATTATTCAGTGCTCTTAATCACTGTACCACCATCTCTCCAGCCTCAGGAACTTCCCCCTCTCCCTCCCCTGCAATAATTAATTTTCACCCATTCACAGACCTGTTCTGTGGTAATTTGTGGGGCTATTGATGGGATCCTTTTCATTGAGGGTGACAGATACTGACTTAGCAAGTGAACAGTGGTGTAGAATAGTTAATTTTAAACTTTTTTTTTTTTTTTTTTTTGAGCTGGGGACCAACCCAGGGCCTTTGTGCTTGCTAGGCAAGCACTCTACCACTGAGCTAAATCCCAACCCTAATTTTAAACTTTAAGTAAAAATTATATAGTGTAGGTGTTGGGTATTTGGCTCAGTGGTAGAGCGCTTTCTGGCAACCTGCAAAAGGCCCTGGGTTCGGTCCCCAGCCCCAAGAAAAAAAAAAAAAAAAAAAAAAAAAAAATTATATAGTGTAGATTTGGCTTTTCAAAAATAGAAAACATTATCACCTCTTTTTAAATTAAAATTTATTTCCTTAAAATTCTTTTCAAATCTTTTTAGATTTGTTTTCTGTTTATACAGTAGATGACTTGTCTGCATGTATGTACATTCACTGTGTGTGCGCCTGGTACTCTTGGAAGTCAGAAGAGAGCAAATGTCCAGTGGAACTGAAATTAGGGATAATTGTGAGCCAAAGGATTGAACCCAGATTCTCTGCAAGAGTAACAAGTGCCCTCAACCCCAAGCCGTCTCTCCAACCCAAGCTTATTCTTTAAAGTACAGAGTAATTAAATAAAACTATTTTCATTAAGCTGAATAGCCATTACCCCATCTAATTTCTTTTTTTTTTTTTTTCCCCTTTTCTTTTTTTTAGAGCTGGGGACCAAACCCAGGGCCTTGTGCTTGCTAGGCAAGCGCTCTACCACTGAGCTAAAATCCCCAACCCACCCCATCTAATTTCTAAGTGCTTTTATTATTTTCCCTGACCTTGCAAGAAATTCATACATAACAACAGTCAGCTGCTACTGTCCCCGAATTGTCCTAACTACCAACAACTGTTAGCCTTTCTTTCTCCATGAAATTGCAGTTTGGGAACTTTTTTGTGTAAATAAAAGCATACAACATACAGTATTTTGTTAGTGGCTTTACTCTTATTTTTTATAAAAAGCTTATTTATGTCATAGCAATTTATCCTTTTTTTTTCTGGCTGAATTAGTGTTTCATTGTATGGATAAAGTGCAGGTCTTTTATCCTTTTGTATGTTGATGAATATTTGGTCATTGCAAGTAATTCTGTACCATCAAATTTTGTGTGGACACGTCTTAACTCTGGGCTCACTACTTGAAAAACACTATCCCCACCAACAGTCTTAACTCTGGGCTCACTACTTGAAAAACACTATCCCTACCAACAGTTCTAGCTTTTCTATATGTGTCCGAATCCATTTCTGTCTTTTTAGTGGGTGTGAAGTTTCATGTCCTGGTATCTCTGATGATCTAACAGTGTTGGGCATTTTATGTCTACTGGCCATTTGCATACTGTCTTTGGAGAAAAATGTTTAACTCCTGTGTGTGTTGTGTGTGGGGGGGTGTTTGAGTGTGTATGCTGTGTGCAGGTGCACTTGCCTGTGCAGGCAGTGTGCAGAGGCATGATTGACATCAGATGCCTTTCTCACCTGCTCTCCGTGTTATGTTTGAGATGGGTCTCACACTGAGCTTAGAGCTTGCCCTTGCCATTAAGGGTAGACTGGCTGGCCAGGGGCCCAAGCCATCCTTCTGTCTATGCCCCATTGCTAGGGTTGCAGGCATGTACTGCTCATGTACATGCTCAGTACTGAGGGTTTGAGTTCATTTCTTCATGCTTGCAAGGCAAGCACTTTACCTATTGAGTTAACCCTCCAGCCCTCCTTTGCTCATTTTTAGATCAGATTGCCTTTTATATAGTTGAGTCTCTTGTACCTTGTCAGAATTACCTAAAATATACCTAATATAATATATAATAATATCAAGTTAGTAGAGAGCTCTTCTTGCAAGTAAGCATGCACACACACACACACACAGAGAGAGAGAGAGAGAGAGAGAGAGAGAGAGAGAGAGAGAGAGAGAGAATACTGTGTTTTCATAAACAAAAGAAAAAACACTTTAAAAAAGAGTTTGATGAGGTTAAAGTGTATTAGTTGCATTAAATGTAATATAAAATGTACACTTCTCACTCTCTGGCTGTGTCTGAGTTTCAGTAAAATACCATATTCAGTGTTTATCTACAGAAATGTGTGTTTGGGGTTGGAGAGATGGCTCAGTATTTAAGAGCACTGACTGCGCTTCCAGAGACTACCAGCAAGAGTCATTGTACCTGGCTCAGATTTTAATTTAAAATGCTATATTTATTTCTAATAAGCACAGTACTGATTCAAAGGAGGATGATCCCTTTCTTTCAGATGAACTATATTTTATAGACTTAATTTTAAAAACAAAACAGTAGCACCTCTTTGTAGATTTTTAGATTATTTTTTAAGCTTTTGTTCATTTTTATTTATTTGTCTGTGTGTGTCTTCGTATATATGCCAGGTGTGTACAGTTGCTGGAGAGGTAGAAAAAGAGCAATGGAGCTCTTGAAGCTAGAGTGACAGGTGGTTGTAAGCCATGTGACCATGGGTACGGGAAACCAAACTTAACGTCCTCTGAAGAAGAACAAGCATGTAACTACTGAGATACCTTTCTAGTCCTAAGATACATTTTTTAAAAATTTTTAAGTCTTATATGTATGTGTGGTTAGCCTACATATATGTTGGTATACCACATACATAGTTAACAGATGGTTGTAAGCCACCATGTGGGTGCTGGAAATTAAACCTGGGTCCTTTGGAAATGAAATCAGTACTCTCTCTCTCTCTTTTTTTTTAAAGATTTATTTATTTATTTATTTTATGTATGTGTGTATCCTGTCGCTCTCTTCACACGCACCAGAAGAGGACATCAGATTCCATTACAGATGGTTGTGAGCCACCACGTGGTTGCTGGGACTTGAACTCATGACCTCTGGAAGAGCAGTCAGAGCTCTTAGCCACTGAGCTATCTCTCCAGCTCCCTAAGTCAGTCAAGCTATCTCTCCAAGCCCTCAAAATACATAAAGTATCCCCAAAAAGTATCATGGCAGATTAAGACCATGAACCAAGTGGGACTATGGGAAAGTCAGGACAAAGTGCAAGAGTGTGACAGAGCAAAAAGCCACTTGAAATTTCAGATTATTACAGTATTGACTTATTTTTATCTTAAACTTTTTTAACATTAAACATAGCACCTTGTATATGGCTCCTTAGTCAGGCAGGCAAGATCTCAGTGTGTAGCAGCCCAGGCTAGCCTGGAACTTGTCCTTTTTTTTTTTTTTTTTTTTTTTTTGGTTTTTTTTTTTGAGCTTGGGACCGAACCCAGGGCCTTGCGCTTCCTCGGCAAGTGCTCTACCACTGAGCTAAATCCCCAACCCCCCTGGAACTTGTCCTTAATGTTCCAGCTCCAACCTCCCAAGTACTGAGGTTATAGGTTTGAGCCACTACATCTGGCCTTTTCTGTGTATTTGTAAGAAATGTTTTGGTTTTGTTTGTTAAAAAAAAAAAAAAAAGTCATTATTGTTTATCACAATAAAGATGAAATACGTTAGAATTTTAACAAAGGCAATGTAATGGGGAAAATGTAGCTTTAGTGGTATTTGTGAGTCTCGAGAGTAACCATCAGAGACCTCCTTTCTCAGTAGCATTTGGTGTGCTCTGAGTTAAGTTCCCCATTTTAGACCTGCCTCAAAGACCCATTCACTACAGCCAGGCCCAACTGTGGCAGTTAAGGTCGACCTGGGCTCCCTTGACGCAGCAGATAGAAGAGTGGGATCCTTTCCAGCCTTGACCCAGGGAAAAACATGCTCATTCCCTGTGAGCATCCAGAGAGAGGATCTCCTAAAGGAACATGGCTGGGCAGGCTGCACCAGAAAGCTTCCCAGGGACAGAACAGGAGAGTGGGCAGAGTCCAACATGGAGACAGGCACACTGTTTCCCAGCACACTTTCCCGTTAGTTGTGGTGTGTATATTTCTCTGTTTGATTAGTGAGTGATAGACACGAGGTCCCAGAGCGTAAGAATGTAAATGCTTGAGTTTCTGCTGTTCAGCAGGTCATCTTAAACCTAGATGGTGATCAGCACATGTGGCCTTGGAGTGTCATTACCTTTGCTCCCTCTCCCCAGTAGTGGTGTGTTTTAGAGCAGCTTTCCTGAGCCTAATCTTATCAGCAGCAGTGTGGAATAATTAGATTTCTGCATGAGGAGGAGGAGGCTGTGAGTTGGGTCATCCCAACATGGGCCTCCATAGTCTGAATGTTTTTGTGGGAGTTGCTTTTGTTTTTCCTCTTTTTAGTTGAAAAATGTATGGTTCTAAAATACCGAGGGAAAAAAATCTTGACCTGGTAATGTTTCTCTTTTCCTCACCAAAGAGATGGTGTTTCTGAGAGGGCTGGAATTTCTCTGATCTGTATGTAATCTGTTACCCTGCTGGAGAGTTATCACATTTCTAGGTTGCTAGGAGACAGGCGGCCTATCTTAGAGCTATTGGCATGGCAGACTTCTTTACCTCCTGAGTTTTTTGAATGTTTGTGTTTCTTAGAACTGCCAGGCTTCCTTTCTGAAACTCAGTTATGTAGAGGAAACATGCTTGCTTTGACCAGACTCCAGAGCTTTTAAGCAGATTAGAAATGTCAAGCTAGGTTGAAAACGGTACCGACTGCTAGGGCTACGTCTGCATTCTTTTTGTTTTTTTTTTTTTTTCGGAGCTGGGGACCGAACCCAGGGCCTTGCGCTTGCTAGGCAAGCGCTCTACCGCTGAGCTAAATCCCCAACCCCTACATCTGCATTCTTGCGGCTTGCTCTTGCTTGTTCTGTCTCTTGCTTGGTGCTGTCTTCTCTCATACGGTGCTGATTAGTTATGAGGAGGCCGAGAGCATCTTTCTAGGGGTCAGACAATATTAAGACCATTGATTGAGGAGACCTCTGCTGCCAGGAGCTCTGAATAATTGACTGTTTGATGTCCCTGGAACATCTGCTTTCCTATAGCTATTTCACCTGTATGCTTTCATTTCCGAGGGAAAGCTTACTTTAGGTTACAATGCAATTATTTAGGGGTGTCCTAAGTTTAAGGTTAGATTGTTAGAGCTAAGAAATGGGTTTAAGCCAGAAATGTTAACACATGCCTCTAGTCCCAGGCCTGAATGAAAATCAGTGGTAAAATGCTGTACTAGGTTTCATACCCAGCACGGGGATTTGGGGAGGAGGGGGGTGGCAGCAGCGGCGGCAAAAAGTGTCTAGATGATACATGCTACTAAGAATATGGCTCAAGAACCCACGTCAAACTAAATTTTTGTAGTATCTAGTTCTGTATAGCTCATGTTTGGAGATTGACGCATGTCAGAACCCTGAGCTCTGTTCTGTTCTATCTCAGATCACTATGGACCGCTTTGTAAAGTGTGCTTAAGAGCTGGCGTGTTTCACAAGCACCTCAATTGACTTCCTGTGTGGTAATACTGAAAACAGGACCAGACCTTATTGCTTACATCAGTAAATTCCCTTCATAGTTTAACTCTAGTCTAGGACAGCTCATTTAAAAACTGTAATCTATTGAGACATCTCTGTTTTTATAACAGTGACTTGGGTGGGCCTTCCATAGCAGCAGCAATAGGCAAACACACACACACACACACACACACAACACACACAGAGTGTGAGCTATTTAAAATAACTGGAGAGTCAGCTCTGCTATAGACCACTTACCTGGCATTCCTAAAACCTAGTGTTTGATTCCAAGCTCTAAAACACTAAATTAGATAACTCAAAATCTAGCCACCCAGAACAAGAACAAGGCTGAGATAGGGAAAGACGAGTGCTGACACAAGGCTAGGAGTTGTTTTCAGAACTGTCCCAATTACTTACTGTTTTTTGTTTTGTTTTGTTTTGTTTTTTTTAAGATTTATTTATTTATTTTTTATATATAAGTACACTGTAGCTGTCTTCAGACACACCAGAAGAGGGCATTGAATCCCATTACAGATGGTTGTGAGCCACCATGTGGTTGCTGGGATTTGAACTCAGGACCTCTGGGAGAGC
Organism: Rattus rattus; assembly: GCF_011064425.1. Classification (NCBI taxonomy): domain Eukaryota; kingdom Metazoa; phylum Chordata; class Mammalia; order Rodentia; family Muridae; genus Rattus; species Rattus rattus. Next base: position 6,487,836 of record NC_046168.1, on the reverse strand, counting down.
AGTCAGTGCTCTTAACCGCTGAGCCATCTCTCCAGCCCCCAATTACTTACTGTTAAATGTCTGCACACAAACTAAATAAAATGGCATGACTTGGTTTGCCTATCTTCATTATTTGTCCTATCAGATTACTTTTCTGAGTTTAGAGAAATTATGCGAGTGACAAATGTTCAGTACTAACAATTAGAGCCTAAATGTAATCAGGAAGAAATCCTTCCTACTTCTGTTACCTGAGATAGTGCTGAACTGTAGCTATGTGCCGTTCTTGATCTTCCCATTTATATAATTACCTTTATGCAGACAAAATTATACAATGAGTAGTTTGATAAAAATCAGCCTTTTTTTTTTCATGTAATAGTTCTGTAAGTATCTAGGTTGTCAAGTTTTCTTCATTTATATGTTTTTTTCCTGAATCTTATTTTTGATAGCTGGGCATAGTGGCACACACCTGGAATCCCAACACTTAAGAAGCAGAGGTGGCAAGGCTAGAATCACAAGGCCTTTATCAGCTTCATAGCAAATTTGGGGCAAGCCTGGGCTACATTTAGCTTTTTCTTGGCAAGTCTCATATTTTATATAGTCCAGTCTTGTCTACAACTCTTGATGCTCCTGCCTCAGCTTCTCAAGTGCTGGGTCTATATAAAGATACCATGCCTACTTGGAGTATTATTCTTATGTACCTTCTTTTTGTTTGATTATTTCCATAAAATATTTCTTCCTGGGAATAGGATACTTTAGAGGAGGGTTTGCACAGTTGAAGGTGTAGGAAACAAGCATAATTCCAGGCAGCCTTCCGGATCGGCCAAAACTCTAGTTTTCGGTTTGCATCTTTACAGTTTGTGTTGATCTCTGATGTTTTTATTCAGTTGCAGAATGAAGAGGAGCCTGGGGAGCGGGAACAGACTGCGGGTGACGCCCCTCCACCCTACAGCAGCATCTCTGTGGAGAGTGCAGGTGGGTGCCTGCCGCTCACTCACACTTGTCCAGTAGATGTTAGTTGGTGTTTGTCTTCTCAGCAGCTTTCCACACGTTTTCTTTGGCTTGAATTTTAATTTATAGCCCAAGGTGAAAACTGGTGTTTTTGTTATCATACTCTAAAAAGCAGACGAACACACCCTTCCTTTCTTTCCAGCTGGTAACGAAGGGCTTTATTAGTGAGGAAACAGACACACAATGTAAGACACACAGAGAAGATGACCCTCTGCAAAGCAAAAGAAAAACTCTGGAAGCTGAAGCTTCCAAACCCCATTCACCACGATGCCTTTTTGGAGAGCTCAGTTTCATTCCAGCTGACTCATAAAGGAAGGGGAAACTGAGGAATACTTTTATACTTGATGTCAAACACCTGCAGCCTCAGCCCTGAAGTGCTTAGCAATTTGAGGTTAGCCTGACTACATGAGACCTTGTTTCAAAAACAAAGAAAAGCCAAAATAAAAACACGAAGAAAGGAAGGAAGGGTTGAGGAGCTGCGTGACCACCTGGTTTTCATAATTTTTTTCATTAGAGAAGCTTCTCATGTGTGTGAGAAAAAAACATAATGTTAGTAGAACTTTTGGTAACCAGAGTTTCTGATAATCATTTCTGCTTTAGTCCTTCAAAGTTCACCAGTTTTGTTTTAAAAGTAGACTTATATATATTTTATGTAGGAGTGTTTTGCTTGCATGGAGTCTATGGGATTGCTGGAACTGGAGCTACAAATGGTTGTGAACTACCATGAGTGCTGGGAATCAAATCCAGGTCCTCTGCAAGAGCAACGAGTACTCTCAGTCACTGAGCTGTTGCTTCAGCTCCAGTTCACCAGTTTGAATAGAGCCACTTCCATATTCTATAAAACAGGATTGTGGCCGAGTGGCAGGTAGAGCCATGTGCCCCTGCTGAATCCCAGCCTCGACCTCATCATTCATCTTTGTAAAGCCTTAACAGCCTTATCATCCTTTTATTTTGGCACTTGGGAAGGCTGCTGATAGTTGATATGAGATTGGTTCCATTGGTAGGCTGGGGTCCTAAAGCCACCATTTTAATTGTGTGGAACATAGGTCAGCATCTTACCTCTAGTCTGGCTTTAGTTTCTAAGCTCTGTTCTTGGTTTTCTTGCATTTCAATTCCCTTATAGTAGTTATGGTTCTTTTATTTGTGAGCTCCTGAAACTTAACCTGCTAAATTTCAAACTTTGGAAGAACTGGAGATTATGTCATGGGATCACCCTAAGACTAGGACACCAAGAGACTGGGAATATAGCTCAGTGCTTGCTTGCTGTGTATGAGGCCCTGGGTTACACGACTGTGATCATGAATATTGATCTTCCCTTAAATGTACCCACCTCATTAATAAGAGTTTAGATTCATTGTTTCATTCACGATCAAAAGTCCTTTGTGATTTACTACCCAGAATCATTCCTTCCTGATGTGTATTTGAATATCTACCCTCTGTAGTTGTACATTTTTTGTTTTGCAGGAGTTGGTTTTGTTTTGTTTATTGAGGCAGACTCTCATAGCTCATAAAAGCAACTCTATGTAGCTGGGGCTTGCCTTAACTCCTGACCCTCCTGCTTCCAACTTTTAACCAGTTTAGATATTCTTTCTCAAATACTTCTACCTTATTAATCTACATTCTATATTCTTCCTAAAGATTCTCCTTTTGACATAGGGATTATAACTAGATATAATCTCTAGTAGAAAAATCCAATTAGTGGGGTCATTATCAGTTGTGGAGGATATGTGGGGGGGGGGAGAGGCAGGCAGAGGCAGAGACAGTGAGTGTGAGTTTGAGACAGGATTTCATATATATGTGTAACTGCAATGTTAGTGGGCAGAGATAGGTGGATTCAGGAGCTCTCTGGCCAGCCAGTCTAACCAAGTGATAGAAGAAGGTATCCATTGTTAACCTCAGGCCTCCATGAATAGGCACACACATGAATTTGTACATAAGCAAACATGGTACACCAAATACCCTCTCCCACACAAGCCCACACATAAAATGGGGAGGGGGGTCGTGATAGAGAAAGATATGCAGTGTTTACTTCTGTATGCATGTATGCTTAGACACAAAAGTGTTCACCACAAACATACATGCATATATCACAGACATACAAACAGAAAGTTGGCATCTGTGTAATGGCTTCCAACTTAGGAACATGGTCAAATACTCCCCCCACCCCCCATTTATTGAGATTTTGTTTGTTGGTGGTGTATTCGGGTACAGCTAATGGCTTACAATAACTGTATATCCTTACTTTCCCCCCAAATTTATATGAACATGTTTGTGTGTATATACCATGTTTGTGTGTATGTACCATGTTTGTGTGTATATACCATGTTTGTGTGTATATACCATGTTTGTGTGTATGTACCATGTTTGTGTGTATATACCATGTTAGTGTGTATGTACCATGTTTGTGTGTATATACCATGTTTGTGTGTATATACCATGTTAGTGTGTATGTACCATGTTTGTGTGTATATACCATGTTTGTGTGTATATACCATGTTAGTGTGTATGTACCATGTTTGTGTGTATATACCATGTTTGTGTGGGTACCAGCAGAGGCCAGAAAAGGGTATGGGATCCCCTGGGGCTGGAGTTAAAAGAGGTTTTGAGCTTCACAGTGCAGGTTCTGGAAACTAAACTGGAGGCCTCTGGAGTAGTAGAAAGCACTTCTGAGCTGTCTTTCCAACCCTTTGTTCTCTTAGTCTTGAGAGAGAAAGCTGTTAATAATTTACTAGTGACTGTTTTGGTTTGGTTTGGTTTGGTTTGGTTTGGTTTTTTGGGGGGTTTTTGTTTGGGGTTTTTTTGTTTGTTTGTTTGTTTTAGTATTTTTAAAAATGGATATCGAATTTTGTTTTGTTTTGAAAAAGGGTCTTTAATAGACCAGGTTATCTTCATTAACTAGGTATAGGGAGAATGACCTTGAATTCCTGGTTTTCCTGCCTCCACCTGGATGGAAAGCGTTAGGATTACAGGGTTGTGCCACCACACCCAGCACCTGAGTACTGGGTATGGTAGCTCATGCCTGTAACAGCCCTTGGAAGTCTGAAACTAGACACAGTTTGAGTACAGACTTTCTATATGTGGCTAGATGGTCTGTAGTTTTAATAATGCATTACAGTAAAAATGTTAAACTTACTGGGTGTAGTAGCTCACATCTCTAATATCAGTACTCTGCAAGTCAAGGCAGAGCAATGGTAGTTTGAGGCCAGACTGTATTACACAGCAAGACCTTGTTCAGAGAAAAAATATTTAACAGAGAAGTTAATTTATAACTTGGGAATAAAAGAAAAATGGCAGATGAACTGTAGGATTCTCTTTTCAAAACTTAAAAAAATATTGAGAAGTTAATCTTATAAATGCATCTTTTCTGTTATGCTGAATCTTTGTAAGAGTAGTTGGTAAGCTAGAAATATACTGTTCAAAGGAGGAAATGAAGATTTCACAGAAGTATTTTATAACCAAATTAATTACCTCAGCACATCAGAGAACAATATGAAGTAAAAACACGAGTGTAAGAGCAAGAGCACATGAATATTAAATGTTTCTTCTTAAATGTGTTAATAAGAGGAAACCACAGTATAGATCTTAGTGCACATGTGAAGGCTTTTTAACCCTTTGATAGGAGATCTTACTCTGCTGCCTAAGCTGGCCTGGAGCTTGTGACCCTGTGTCGTTCATATCCCAAGTACCAGGGGTCACAGGCATGTGCCACCATGCTGACTCATGTAAAGTGTTTGCCTAGTGTTTTTCCCTTAACTATTGAAATTACCAGGTTTAGTGGTCACTTAAGAGTCTGGGACAGGAGGAGTCTAAGTTCAAGGGTAGCCTGGGCAGAATGAAAAGTGAAGAGAGTTAGAGATGCACCTTGGTGGTACAGCTCTGGCCTGCAGTGCACAGGCCCCCTGGGTTTGATTCCCAGTTCCACAGAAGTAAATGCCTGTTACATTCATAGTGGGCCAGAACAATTGCAGTAAGGATGTAAAGTGAGTTTTGTTTACTTTTTTATTTTTACTTGTTTGTTTATTTATAGATAGAGTCTCACTATGTAGTCTTGGCTGGATTAGAACTTGCTCTGTAGACCAAGCTGCTCTTGAACTCATAGAGATCCCCCTGCCTTTGTCTCCTGAGTGCTAGGATTAAAGGCATGGTAGATTTGGTTTTTAAATATACACTTAAAAATCATTCTGAGTGTTACATTCATTTATCAATATCTTTTGCTTTTTTACTTCCTTTTTTCTGCAGCATATTTTGACTACAAAGATGAATCTGGGTTTCCAAAGCCCCCATCTTATAATGTGGCTACAACACTGCCCAGCTATGACGAGGCTGAGAGAACCAAGGCTGAAGCCACCATCCCTTTGGTTCCTGGAAGAGTAAGCAGTTTCTTTGTTTGTGTTGTTTTGGGCTGCTTAGTTGGAATTCTTAACTATCGAATTACTAGAATTGTCTTTATTACTGCTCATTTTGAGCATATACATTTTCTTATGGGATACTAATCATTTTTTCCTGAATGTGATGCACTAGGCAGAAAATCAATGATCTGTACATTTTCCTGTATTTCTAAGGGTATTTCTACCACTACCTCCCTTGTAAACTTCCAGGAGAAGACTTAGGAAATACACTGGTTATGCCTTACTTGGACACTTTGGTATTAGCTAATAGCTGTTAGGGATGCCTGTGAAGAGAAGCGATACAAATGACTCCATTGAATTACACTCGATGAGACCTAGCATCATCCAGATAAATATTGTGCCTCAAACATTCCAGATTATGCCATTTGTAGATTCAGATCCCTTCCAGCTTGCTGGGGATGGGAGCTAGCAGAGATTAAGATTGATGCCCGTAAGAGTAGGAGTGTAGTTCAGTTGGTAGAGTGCTTGCCTAGCATGTATAGACTGCAGGTTTGATCTCCAACATAGCATACATCAAATATGGTGGCACATACCTGTAATCCCACCACACTGGAGGTAGAAGCAGGAGGATTAGAAGTTTTAGGTCATGTTCAGCTGCATACTGAGTTCATAGCCAGCCTGAAATACATGGGATGCTGGAAGGAAGGAATCAAAAATAAGCAGACACTCAGTAAGTGGCAGCAGCAGGCGGCACCTTCTAGTGTGCCTGCTGTTGACAGCCTTGGACCCCTAGCTCTACTTAATAGTAGAGAAGTAAAGACCAAATTTATTGGGTCTGACATCGCAGACTGAGGAAGCAAGCCAGGAGAGTTCGTCTCCTAGCCAACTTACCAAGTAGACCCAAACAACCTGCTTATGTAGCCAGTGAAGGTGTTTGCACCAATTACAGCAGGTCTTTCTTGCAAGGGAAGGCTTCTGTTTATGCCTGTCACTGTGTCTTACTTTTGTGCCAGCCACAGCAATGCCTCTGCAAGGTCACCAAAAAGTGTTCCCTCTCTGGTCTAGCACTTTTAATAGTGCTTCTGTCCAGGGTTCCAGTGAGGTGGGTTTCCTTCATCTTTTTCATGTAAAATTGTCACTGCACTCTGAAGACCTGTTGAAATCTGCGGTGAATAGATCAGTATAGGAGTTAGCTCAGGTTAATTACAGAACACTTAAAATTCTTTAGACAAGTGAGCGTGCTTAGGAACTTCCTACTTAAAGGTAGCTATGTAAAGGTACTTTATGCAGGGTCTAATATATTTTGCAGTGGATAAGTAAGGAGATTTATTTGCATGGAGCTCAACATCCAGTTTAGGTAAAAGGCTCCCCAATACTCATACCTATACTGCGCAAGAGCTGTGGACACCAAGAACTGTGCCCTTTACTAGATAATCATAGGCAGAAGATTGGGTTTGTAGATAGCTTAGAGTTTTGATAGAGGGAAAAGCCTAGAACATACATTTGTTCAACCAGGGGTTTTGTGGATAGAATGATTAGTTTTATGTCAGCAAGGAGTTTATGAAGGGAGTCTGGAGACATGACCAGAACTGTCGTTTCTTGTGTCCTTGGAACAGTAAGCTGAGACGTTTGCAGCTGGTGTGTAGCTTAGGGAGAATCTTCCAAGTTTGAACAAGAATATGTAAAGACTAGTGGGATTTTGAAAGCATGAACCTAGCAACAGTATAGAAGGAGTCACGGGGTATACAGAGGATACAAAGAAAAACTAAAGATACAGACAGTGCTCTCAGAAGTTACCTAAGTTATCCTTGCAGTATATCTTTGAGTAATTATACAATATAAATACTAAAACAGAACTACTTTCAATATGGGATCACATTCTGTAAATAATAATAAGTTAGAATATTAGATATTTCCTAATTTTAAAACATATAAAACAAATTATGTATCATAAAACTTTCCAACAGTGGAGGAAGTTTTCTTGTGTAGTTCCTAGTCTCCAGAGGGAATGCCAGTAGCATTTGTTGTGGATTTCCCAATACCTTTTTGCTATAAAACAAGTTTTATTTGTCTCAAAGACATTTTGCTTTCATTTGAGAAGCCCTTACTGAGCTATGTAAAAGTGTGGTCAGTTTTACTTTGAGGCTGTATCCATGTTACTTTCAAATCATTCAATACATAGTCTCCATCATTTAAAAAGGCAAGCCACAACACTGTGGTGTTACCCAGGCCTGTGTTCCTTCTAGACTGTAATAATAAGAGTCGTTTTTTCAGATTAGAATGGACAGATCCATCTGTTGGGAAGGACTGAGTTGTTCAATCTGTACTCCAGTGCAAACATATGTTGCTGAGCACTGGATAGCCAGGTGCTCTTCTTAGATGAGCGCACTGTCCTTGCCCCTGGGTTCAGCCTCAGGAAGCACTTGATGCCAGTGTTACCTCTTCAATGGGTTCTAGGTTCCTGGTATTATAGGCCTCAGTCTTAGTTAGGGTTTTATTTATTTATTTTTTTTTCTTTTTTTCGGAGCTGAGGACCGAACCCAGGGCTTTGCGCTTGCTAGGCAAGCGCTCTACCACTGAGCTAAATCCCCAACCCCTAGTTAGGGTTTTATTGCTGTGAAGAGTTACCATCACCAAGGCAACTCTTATAAAGGCAAAAACATTTAATTGGAGCTGGCTTAGAGATTCAGAGGTTCAGTACGTTATCATCATGGCAGGAAGCATGGCAGCATGCAGGGAGACAGGGTGCTGGAGAAGTCGCTGAGAGTTCTGCATCTTGATCCACAGGCAGCCAGGAGGAGTCTGTCTATCTTCCACTCTGGGCAGAGCCTGGGCATAGGAAGAGACCTCAACCCCCAATCCCCATAGTGACACACTTCCTCCAACAAGGCCTTACCTCCTAATAGTACCATTCCCCATGAGTCAAGACTAAAAAACATGAATCTTTGGGGGCCAAACCTAGTCAAACCACCACAGCCTCCAACAAAGCCTATGTAGGTAATTTTTTTTCTTGTTGGAGATAGGGTCTAATTATGTATCCCTTGGCGGACTGGAACTTACTATTTAGATCAGGCTGGCTTAGAAATGAGAGTTCTGCCTGCCTCTACCTCTCTTGAATTCTGGGGTTCAAGATGTGCCCAGCTAAGGATTTTCTTGAAAGAATTTGGTATGGGGCTAGAAATGGAGCTTAATGGTAGAGTTCCTGCTTGGCGTTTGTGAGGACCTAGGTTCAGTCTACAGTACAAATAATAACTAATAATAAGAATAGTGGGGCTGGAGAGATGGCTTAGTGGTTAAGAGCACTGTCTGTTCTTCCAGAGGTCCTGAGTTCAATTTCCAGCACCTATATGGCAGCTCACAACTGTCTGTAACTCCTTGTCTTAGTCAGGGTTTTTATTCCTGCACAAACAAAACATCACGACCAAGAAGCAAGTTGGGGAGGAACGACTCTTATTCAGCTTACACTTCCACATTGCTGTTCATCACCAAAGGAAGTCAGGACTGGAACTCAAAGCAGGAGTCAGGAACTGATGCAGAGGCCATGGAGGGATGTTACTTACTGGCTTGCCCAGCTTGCTCTCATAGAACCCAAGACAACCAGCCCAGAGACAGAGGGCTGGGTCCTCCTTCCCGTGATCACTAAATGAGAAAATGCCTCACAGCTGGGTCTCATGGAGGCATTTCCTCAACTGAGGCTCCTTTCTCTGTGATAACTCCAGCTTGTGTCAAGTTGACACACAAAACTAGCCAGTACACTCCTGTTCCAGGGGATCCAAACCCTCACACAGACATGCAGTCATAATCACCAATAAAATAAAAATAAATTTAATTTAAAAAATAAGAATAATAACTAAGACTATGAAATAAATAGTTTAGAAGGAAGGCTCTGGAGATACTAAAATGATTGTATCTGCTCTAAGTTGCTGAGCGTTAACGCTCATAGTTCTGAGTTGAACCAGTAATAAATGCACTCCTAGATCCTTGTATTCATTCCTTGTGTTTTTCCTGATGTCATTCCTTTGTCTAGAAGTAATTCATTATGACCTTGTCTCATTCTTTTTCCTTCATGTAGGATGAAGATTTTGTGGGTCGGGATGATTTTGACGATGCTGACCAGCTGAGGATAGGAAACGACGGGATTTTTATGTTAACTTTTTTCAGTAAGTTTATACACACCAGGCACTCCTACAGACCCGAGTGCTCTGAGTTCATCAGTGGAAAGGATGATTAAAGCAGTTATAGGGGCTGCATCTGTACACAACACAGGTCAAGTCCAATCTTCCAGGGTCCACTGCTGTCACACCCGCTCATACCCACGTGGCCGAGTGAGAGTGCCAACTTTGATAGGTTTTGTCCTGTAAACTTCTATTTTTCTGATAGATCAAAGTCAATCTGGTTTCCTGCTTTTTATGTTGTCTTATATTTATGTTTTTATGTACCTCACTTAGCAATGGGCACTTTTTATTTACTCTATTAAAAGCACAGAAAATGTAATGCAAAAGAAGGGATGCTAAGAGCTGTCAGAAAACAGAGCAGGAGGATGAGAAACTTGAATCACATTCCTCTGGGAGCTCCAGTTTAATTTCCAAAGCGTTTAGTTTACTTATTAACCTGTATGGCAGCAAAGACAGAAACAGGTTGTTGGGCATTGACAGCAGCACCATGGAGGATAAAGCAAGAGGCTCAGAGTCTTTTCCTTTGCTCTTGAGGGAGGTGGAAGAAAGAGCGGCACCTGTGGGGAGGCGGAGGTGGGCTGTCCAGGTGAAGCTGTCTTTTATGTCCTTGAGAGCCACACAAGCAGAGGCTGCTGCAGCGCTCACTTCTAACACACCTTTCCCTCCACTCTTACAGTGGCATTCCTCTTCAACTGGATTGGGTTTTTCTTGTCTTTTTGCCTGACCACCTCAGCTGCGGGAAGGTATGGGGCCATCTCAGGATTTGGTCTTTCTCTAATTAAGTGGATCCTTATTGTCAGGGTAAGTTGCATAGCAGAGAACATAGATTGTGAAGAGAGGCAGTAATTAGAATGACTTGAATGTTGTCATTTTTGCCTTTTGTTATTTCGACATGTAAAGTGATAATTTGGTTTGTCTTTGTTCTGTTTCCACGATAAACTGAGCTAAAATCAATTGCACAGAGTTCCTGTCTCCATATTTCATGTTCAAATTCAAGCAGGTGATCTATCTTACAGGTTGTTTTGATGCTTAAAATATGCTAATGAATGTATAGTCTGGAGTTTTTATAACACAAAGAGTATTTGCAATCTCACAAGAGGTAGGCATCCTTCACGTTAATTCTCTTGAAATTTTAGTCTCACAACTTTATTTATCTTTCCTTAATTTTTCCTTCTAGGACTGAGGTTAAGTATATACTGCTCCATAGGGAATTTCTTTTAATAAAATTATAAAATTGTGTGTCTTTAATATAAGAATACCCAGGTGAAATTACATAAAATACTTTAAATTCTAGAACATCTAGGGTTTTTTTTTTTTTTTTTTTTTTTTTTTCTTTTTTTTTGGGGCTGGGGTGCGAGTCCGGGGCCTTGGGGTTGTGGTTGTTAGGCAAGTGCTCTACCACTGCGCTAAATCCCCAACCCCACATCTAGGGTTTTTAAAAAACAAAATTAGCTTTAATTTATTCAAAGTCACACAGCTATATAAAATGGCTTCAAAGAGGGAGCCAAGGTCCACAAGATGCTTGGCCTGGGTTTCTAGAAATTCTTTAAGCCCAAAATATGCGTATGCTCAGTCTCCTGGAACTCAGGGCTTGGGCCCTCCCAGTGTTCTCAGAACACTCCTTGATGGAGTGCCTGATCTCGACTGAGCTGCTGTGAGAGTTGAGGATCTGATACAAAGTATACATTAAAAGTTCAGATGTTTCCTGGTGGTAATGATGCTCACCTTTAATCCCAGCACTTGGGAGGCAGAGACAGGCTGATCTACAGAATCTCAGGATAGCCAGGGATAGACAAGAGAAACCCTGTCCTAAAAAACAAAAATAGAGGGGTTGGGGATTTAGCTCAGTGATAGAGCGCTTGCCTAGGAAGCGCAAGGCCCTGGGTTCGGTCCCCAGCTCCGGAAAAAAAGAACCAAAAAAAAAAAAAAAAAAAAATAGAAAGCCTGATGTTGAATCAGGTTCACCAGTGGGTTCAATAAAGTATACTTTGCTGCTACACATGGGCAACCCACACCTGTAATCCCAGCAGAGATGGATGGATCTGTGAGTTCAATCCAGCCTAGTTACATAGTGAGTTCCAGGCCAGCTAGGGCTGTACAGAAAAGGCTGTCTACAAACAAACCAAGTCTCCTTTGTCTTCAGATGAGTTTGTTGCTATTGTCAACCTGTCTGGCAAAGCCAGATTACTATAAATCGGCATATCGTGGCTGGGAAGATGGTTCAGTAGGTATGAGCACCTGCTTTCAAGTGTGAGGACCTCAGTTGTCTCCACCCACATAAAAAGATAACTGTCCAAGTCTGTAACCTCCACAGTGCTGGAAGTGGAGATGGGCAGGGCCCAGAGTCTGCTGGCCAGCAGTTTAGTCCAGGGCAAGTGTGTGGTTTAGTGAGACCTTGTCTTGAGGAGATTAGGTGAAGAGTGGTAGAAGCAGACATCTGATGTCCTGCTCTGGCTTCTGTGTGTGTCAGAACACAGGTACATCTTTCGTTGTGCATGGCATTACACATAAACAACAAACATAAGTAATTAATGGATGTTAATTGTCCATTGCAGTTTTTCACAGCAGTTCTAAAGAGCTCATTAGCTATTTTAGGAATCCAAAATCCTTTGAAAATTAGATAATTGTGGGCTTTTCCCTGGATAGCTAATTTATATAGCTAAAAGCATGGACTTTAAGGAAAATAAGAAAAGAGTCAAAACTCGTGGACTTTTAAGACCCAACTCCAAGAGAAGTTTTTCCTTCTTTTTAAATTTTATTGTTAACTTTATTAATAAATAAAATATTAAGAGCTAGGGAAAGTCCTTGCCACAAAATTGTGATGTCCTAAAACCTATGTAAAAGCCAGATGTAGTATGGTTTGTAACACTGGTGCTCCTGTGGGGAGATAAGAGGCAAAGAAGACTCTCTGGAAGGGAAGCAGGTCAGTTAGTACCTTGTACGCATGCGTGTGTGCGTGTGTGCGTGCATGCGTGCGTGCATGCAGAATAGAAAGAAAGGAAAGAAAAGAAAGTATGCATTGGGGCCTTCTGTATTTCTGCTTTTCAGTTTCAGTTGCTTCTGGTTAAAGTTCAAATTTTTCAAAAAGAAACAGTAAGGTTTTTTTTTTTTGTTTGTTTGTTTCATTGTTTTGAGATGTCTCAATATTTAGCTGTGTAGACTAGGCTGGCTTTGAACTTTCAGCGATCCACCTGCCTCTGTCTCCATAGTGTTAGGATCAAAGGCGTGCACCACCATTCCTGGCCCTGATTGATAAGTTTTAAATGGTGTGCCATATAGAACAGTAATAATTTCTCAAACCGTCCTGTGTAAAGCTTGCCTTGCTCAGGAGCCAGCCTGGCTATCAGGTCATCTTGGTATCACAGTGCTTGTGGTTAAAATCCTTATTTTTAAATGGTGATGGCAGACTGGAGAGATGGCTCAGTGGTTAAGAGCACTGACTGCTCTTCCAGAGGTCCTGAGTTCAATTCCCAGCAACCACATGGTGGCTCACAACCATCTGTAATGGGATCTGATGCCCTCTTCTGGTGTGTCTGAAGACAGCTACCGTGCACTTATATATAATAAAGAAATAAGTCTTTTAAAAAAAATAAGTAAATGGTGATGGCTCCAAATTGCAGAAGTAGTGATAGTGGTGGTTTGGATTCATCAAAGGGAAGCCACACACTTTTCTGTGAAAAGTTTCACACAATAATGAAAGTAAAAATCCCATACTGTTTCTCAGATCTTTATGGTAGCAAGATTTTTTTTTAAGAACCATGTTTGTATAACTTACCACAGTACATTGTTAGTTATTTCAATGGCACTTATCATCAATCTCTTAGTGTATTTAATTTGTAAATCAAACTTTATTAAAGGTCCATATGTTCATAAAAATTGTATATACATATACATGGGCTTTGGAACTGCCTGCCATTTCAACCATTCATAAGTGTCTCAGAGGCTATCTCCCATGGACAAAGAAGGAATACTGCTTTAATTCTCAGACACCAGGACCTCCAAAGACAAGTAAAATGAATTGCAAATCTATTAAACACTAAAGTTTTTACTAGATGGCCAAAAAAAATGTAGATGTTATTAGATGTCCTTATTATCTAACGAAAACGAAGCTCAGAGTGGCTTACCAAGTCAGAAAAATGTGGGGAAGTTTCTATTCCCCACCAAAGCTAGTCCTGCTATAGAGGCTCATTAAATCAGCACTTGAGCATCAAGAGGAAGAGCTGAGATCTCAGCTTGTTCTGTAGTTGTTCCTTTCAGATGTAAGCTGGTGGCTTAGATAACACACTAACACACAGTATTTCACAGAAGAACATGAACTGTACGTGCATATAATGTATTCACCCTGCTGAGTGACACAGCCTAGTGTCATAGCATGTTAGTGTACAGGCTGTTTTGCATTGTGATCTCGAGGCTGACTGAGAGCTGTGGATGACTACCACCATCCAGCATCCTGAGAGACTGGTTCATCCTACCTATCTGTCACAAGGCTGGAAAAGACTCAACTGCAAAAGATAGTTTTTACTGGATGTTCTATCATAAAGTTAACAGCTTTTCCATTTTTTTCTTTTTCTTTATGTTTTGTTTGTTTCATTTTGTAATGTGTTTTTTGAGAAAGAGTTTCTCTGTATAATAGCCTTGGTTTTCCTGGAACTAACCCACTTTATAGACCTCAAGAGATCCACCTGCCTCTGCTTCCTGAATGCTGGGTTTAAAGGCATGCACCACTACATCTGGTTAAGTTAATTGCTTTTGTTGGGGGCCATCTGTCTTCTTTTTCTCTTTTAAGAGACCTTCAATTCTTTTTTTTTTTTTCACTGGATATTTTCTTTATTTACATTTCAGATGATTTCCCTTTTCCCAGTTTCTCCTCTGGAAAACCCCATCCTATTCCTCTTCCCTCTGCTTCTATGAGGGTGCTCCCCCCCCACCCAACCACTCACTCCCAACTCCCTGCCCTGGCATTTCCCCTACACTGGGGCATTGAGCCTTCACAAGACCAAAGGGCCTCTCTGCCCGTTGATGCCCAACAAGGCCATCCTCTGCTACATATGCAGCTAGAGCCATGGGTCACTCCATGTGTACTCTTTGGTTGGTGGTTTAGTCCCTTGTAGCTCTGGGCTCTTGTTTAATTGATATTCTTCCTATGGGGTTGCAAACCCCTTCACCTCCTTTGGTCCTTTCTCTAACTCCTCCATTGGGGATGAGGCCTTCAATTCTTAACTTTCCAAAAGAATGCCCTGTGCCAGTTCTTGGCAAAGGTATACTGTTACCATGAAGTACATGATTAAAAAGTTTAGAAGTCAAGGTTTGGAACAAATTGGGTCTCACTGACATGGAGACAATGATGTCAGCCAAATAATTGCTTCTAGTACTGAGTGCACACAATAGAAATAGAAACGTATTCAGATGGGAAACACTTTGTGGAGGATTGCCAAATTACAGGGATGCACTGCCATGCCAGGGATTGTAAAAACTTCCCAACAAACTAAGAGCTGAGTCTGGTGGCACAGGAGAGTTATGTCAGCACTTGGGAGGCCAAAGCAGAAAGAGCACGACTGGGCTATACACCAGCATCCCATCTCCACCCCTGGCCTGAACACAAGACGAAAATCATTCTTCTGTGTACTTGCAAAATAAGGAAGAGTCTATAATAAAGCAGAAAACTTTAAAGGTTTTATTTTCCCATTTGAAGACATCAATTTGTATTTGTCAAAACAATTTCAAATTAGAGTAGATCTTATTTTACAAATTATTATGGTTGAGTGGTTCAGTAGTTGAGAGGACTTGTTGCTCTTGCAACGAGACCTGGATTTAATTCCCAACACCCATATGGTGGCTCATAGCCATTCATAACATTTTTTTTAAAGATTTATTTTATGTATAGGAGTACACTGTAGCTGTCTTCAGACACACCAGAAGAGGGCATCAGATGGTCATGAGCCACCATGTGGTTGCTGGGTATTGAACTCAGGACCTCCAGAAGAGCAACCAGTGCTCTTAACTGCTGAGCCATCTGTCTGCCACCATTTATAACTCTTAATTATAGGGGAATCTTATGCTCTCTTCAAAACTCTTCAAGCGCGCGCACATGCATGTGCACGTGTGTGTGTGTGTGTGTGTGTGTGTTTGTAAAACATGCACATTATATAAATGAATTAAAAAATACCTGTGTATGGTCTTGATGACAGTTGTGTTTTGCATATCCCTAAATTAGTACATGAAATTGTTCTGTTAGGTTGAAAAGTCTTTGCCTTTTTTTCCTTCTTTCAGTTTTCCACCTATTTCCCTGGATACTTTGATGGCCAGTACTGGCTTTGGTGGGTGTTCTTGGTTTTAGGTAAGTGCTTTTAACATAAGAAAATGAAATTTAAAATTACCTTTTAAATTTTTTAAATGTCTTAAATTAGACAGCTAAAATTACTTTAGCAAAGCATTTCACTGTATAGTATTAACCATCAATTTAAAATGCAATTTTCAGATGTTTCTTTCCTAAAGACTAGTTTCCACCAGGAGTAGCATGTGTGTTAATAGAGTCTGTGACGCTTCTCCTAGTCCACTCATTTGTGATGGGGGCATGCTGACGACTCTACATGCTTTCGAGTTGCTGCCACAGAGGGTTTGCAAACTCAACCCCAAGTTTATTATAAATGTATGTCTGTGAGCCATCTTTTGTTAGATCTATCAGTAAACTACAGAAAATGTATATACATAGCTCTAATACTCATAACTCCTGAAATTAAGGGGTTCATCATCGATAAAGGACTTATTTTATAGTGAAAGGAAGATTGGAAACTCCATGCCCAGGCTGAGTGTTGCTGGCATACACCTTTAATCCCACCATTTGTTAGACAGGGTAGCCAGGCAGAACTCTGTGAGTTAGTGGCCAGCCTGGTCTTCAGAGCAAGTTCCAAAACAGCCAAGGCTACACAAAGAAACCCTGTCTCAAACAAAACAAACAAAAAACCCAAAGCCCTATACAGCAGTAAATATACACATACACAATACGTACACACATTTGTGTGCATGCACACATGAGGACAGTCTGGCTGTTAATCTCCGGATGACCGTTTTTATTTTTCTTGTTTATTTTAAATTATTTTCTTCCTAATCATTAAAGTAAGGAAATTAGTATTGCGGTGAGTTTTTTAATGTGGCTTTGTTATTTATAAAGATATAATATAAAGATAAGATCCAGTCCCAGGGACTATCCTCGGCACTGCTGACCTGTCTGCAGAGCAATAGCAGAGCCGCCCAGTAGCTTTTACAGATGGCTTAGTGGTTAAAAGTTCACAGTGTTTCCGCAGGAGAACTGTGATTGCCAGCATCTATGGCTGACTGAGGGCACGTGCATATAGCCCAACACAAACATGCATATAATTAAAAGCAAAGTGTCCAAAAAAGATGATTGACAGTAGACGTCTGCGGCCCCTTCACTCTGTCCTGCCGAAAGCTTAGCACTCATGATGTGACTCTTGGCTATTGCCAGAAATCCTTCCTGGTTTAGATCCTCTTTCCTTCTTTGTTTTTATTTTGTTTGTTTGTTTGTAAGACAAGGTTTCTCTTGTGTAGCCCTGGCTGTTCTGGAACTCACTCTGTAGACCAGCTAGCCTCAAACTCAAGATCTGTCTGCCTCTGCCTTTCAAATGCTGGCATTAAAGCCTTGTGCAACTATACCTGTTTCTTTTTTATTATTATTTGTGTTTGTTTTTGTTTCTCTTTCTTTCTTTTTTTTTTTTTTTTTTTTTTTTTTTTTTTTTTTTTTGAGCAAACCCTTTGTAGGCCAGGCTGGCCTTGACCTTGCTGTGTGGCTGAAGATGACCTAGAATTTATCTTCCTTCCTGTACCACTCCAGTACTGGATTACAGGAATACACCACCGTGCCTGGTGTTCAGATTCATAATTGGACTGTCATCTTGTTTTGTTTTTGAGACAAGGTCTTGTTATGTACCCTGGGGCTGGCCTAGAAGTCGCTGTGAAGGTCAGGAAGTCATTAAGCTTGCTTGATCTTCTTGCCTCTGCCTCCCAAGTGTGCATCCTCACGTCTAGTTCCCGCTCTGCACACCTTGTATCCTCTGGAAGCTGTGGGGGGGGGGGGGCCTGTTGCTCATGAGTCTGGCTAGCTCAGTCTAACACCCAAGCCTAGCAAGGACTTGAGGTGAGACCTGCCTGCCTTCATCACCAGATCCATGCATCTTAGAAAGTGCACGTCGTCCATGGTGCCATTCTCTGCCCTCCTGTACTAGAGCACTATCTGCTCTTGCTTACTGGAATCTAATGATTCCAGGAAGAGAAAGGGTGAAGTTCCCCCTGCCTTGATTTCCACAAGTTTAATAAAAATGAGTGGCTCGGGAGGAATAATATCTTGGCATGTTTATTCTCTCAGATAGATTCTGAGAGAAAGGTTGGGTTGAGTGATGGCTCATTGGCCTAGGACACTTGGATAGCATGCTCAGTCCCTGGCTTTAATCCCTAGCACCATTTGAAAGAGATGATGAAACTAAGGCTGGCCACCTACTGGCTTTAAAGGTAGACCGGGTTCCAGACGGATCAAAGGAGAGACAGGAGGGATTTTCAGATGGCGTGTTTGCAATATAAATTAAAGAAATTTAATGGGTTGATTTTCTGTATCACTGTTTCATGGAAGACAGATTGATATTTTTTAAGATTTATTTATTTTATGTATATAAGTACACTATAGTTGTCTTGAGACGCACCAGAAAAGGGCATCAGCTACTGAGTACAAGGGTTGCTTCAGATTAGATAGTGGTTGTTGCATAGGTCAGTGAGGACACTTAAGCCAGGGCATTGTATGTAGTGAACCTTATAACCTGCAGGTTGTATCTAATGGCATTAAAATGGCGCAGAGTGTGTTTTCATCTGAGGGGCTCACCATCTGAGGGTTCATGTGTGAGTCTGCTCCTGTCAGACCACCTTTCCCAATAGAAAACTGGGGCCTGGCTGTGATGGCTCACACCTCTAATCCTAACACTTAGGAGACAGAGACAGGCAAATCTCTGTAAGTGTAAGGCCAGCCTGGTCTACAGAGCAAGTCCCAGAACTGTTAGGATGACTTCCTGGACTACTAAGAAAACCCCTAATGGGGGTGGGGGTGGGTAGTAAAAAACTGGAGTTTTACGTATGTGTATGCTGACATCTAGTGGACAGTGTTAAGTACTGTTGGCAGAAAATGAAATAGAAAAGATTTAGAATTAAACTTGAGAAGAGCAGACAGAATTCTGGTGGTGTGTGCCTATAATCCCAAAAAACTGCAGGGGTGGAGGCAAGAAAATTAGGAGTTCAAGGCCAGTCTTTCCCACACAGCAAGGCGGAGGCCAGTCTGTATACTGGGATCATATATTAGAAAACGGAACAACAAACCCATTTGTAATCCCTCCATTTGGAGTTCATTTTATGGGTGTTGTTTGAGAACTCGAGGCCTCCAGATGAAGTAGTCTGGGCCCATTTTACACTCCATTTCCTTTTGAGACCAATTAGATCCTGTGCAAAAGAGTTGTTTACACTTGAGATTTTTGCCTTCCTGTTGAGGATATCCCACTGGATAATTTGCTAGAAAAGTCCTTTGGAGATATTGGGGGAAACGCTGTGTTAATAGGCTTCAGCAGGAAAACAGCCATTTCTGTTACAATGGGGGAAGTTCTGTGGAAGGGACTTAATGTAGAAATTAGAAAATCATTCTTGACTTTTCTTTTCTTAATTAGGCTTTCTCCTGTTTCTCAGAGGATTTATCAATTATGCAAAAGTTCGGAAGATGCCAGAAACTTTCTCAAATCTCCCCAGGACCAGAGTTCTCTTTATTTATTAAAGGTATTGGAGTTGGGTGGGGAGACTGTGCTCCTTTGCTGTTGTGATCATATGCTTTGTTGCAGAGATCAGGTCAGTTTAGAATGAGACTCTGATGGGGCATGTAAGAGGGCCATAAAAAAGTCCTAGCTCGGGGTTGGGGATTTAGGTCAGTGGTAGAGCGCTTTCTTAGGAAGCGCAAGGCCCTGGGTTCGGTCCCCAGCTCCAAAAAAAAGAACAAAAAAAAAGTCCTAGCTTCCCCTTTTTTTTGGAGAAGTGGTGTCTACAAAAAGTTGCTGCTGCAGGCAAAGCGGAAGAAGATAAGTATTTTGGCAACTTACAGGCAAGGGTCTCAGTAGTAAGGGGTACTGAGTATTGATGGTATGACGGAGCCCATCAGGCAGCCTCCTCCTTCCCTAATCTCACAGAACCCAGAATGCCCTGAGGGACGTCAGCAGGTACATCAAGAATGGCCCTCTTGCTTGCTCTACTGACAAGCCCACTAAAATTAAGATCTCTTAAAATTAGTCCTTGGCCTTTTCTTGCTGCCTGTTTTCAGGTTCCTGCCCAGATTTTAGGACTCTGGTAGAGAGGAAGCTCAGACCTAAGGGAAGGAGAGAGACCTTTCTTTTACTTGAACAGAACTAAGCCCTGAACTGATTCACACAGTTCTCCCCAGTGGCTAACTCCATCTTTTACCAGCAGCTACCTGAAGGGTAAGATAGCTTGAATATAACAGAGAGTCCTGACAAGGCAGGCTATGCCGTCACACACTTCAGTCTTTGTCCTTTGGGCTTTGGAGATTGGGTGTTTGATAAGTTCAAACCTTGAGCACAACTTAAAAGCCAGGCCAGTCAAAGGCCCAGAAAAGGCCTTGTGATAGCTGTGTGCAGCAGTTGTCACAAACCTTAAATGACAGTAGAAGTTAACTTGTGGGCGTTGGCTGTGGGGGTGGGAAAACTTGAGTCTCCTGAGGTGTAGTGCAGACAGAAACAGACAGCAGCTCAGCTCAGACTTCAGGGTGGCTGTGGGTCATCCCTGCAAACAGGACTATCCTGTAGGAATTTGATGGTAGCTGTGAATTTCCCAGTGGCATGAGATCGCCCTTCTCTCTGACAGGTGACAGGCGGGAGGGTGTAGCTCAGTGTACAAGGTTTGACTCCTCTTTGAAAAGGGAAGGAGGCAAAGGAGAAGCAGGGATGTTTGGGTGTGCTGGAGAGTGCATACTTGGTTCTTCTTCTCGTACACAGCAAATAGGAGCCAAGACGGACTGCACAGCGCTCTGTTTTCCACCGTTGGGGATTGTGATGGGATTATGTTCTTTCTAAAAATTTTGAAATATTTCTAAGTGGTCCACATTGAAAGTCATGAATCTGCTAGGCCACAGTTTATATCACCAGTCTTTAGGACAGTGCTGCGGGAACTGGTCAGGGAAAGGTTTGAGCAGGGTTTCTATGGTGTGCTTTAAAAGTTGTCAAAACCTGCACACAAGTAAATGAGTGGCCCCGTCTGAGGGCACTAGAACATTTATTTGCCTTCTGCCCAGCCTTGTGTGGTAGTTGGTATGAAATCACTCAGATGTGCCCAGAGGGTCTTGAGCCCAGGTGAAAGGACTGGGATTTAAAAGCAGTGTTTACAAATCTAATTGCTTCCTTACCAATTAACTCTCAGAATCCCTTGGAGGGAAATGGTAAGATTCTGTAGGTATGAGTGACCGCTGTTCATTGTAAAGTCTAAAACCTCTCTATCCAGATCCACTTGTAGAATACTTGCTTTCTTTAGTCAACAGATATTTTGGTTAGAAGGTAGAGTGAAACCTCATCTGTGAGGTATTGTGGCGTTAGTTATGGAATCTGACCCTCTTTGGTGGTTGATATTCCTAGTTAAAAGCAAGCTGGATAGGCTTACCTGTGCCAGACAGACCATAGGCAGAGAATTTCAGAAGTAACTATTTTAATAGAGAAAATACTACATCTTCCATTCTGGACTGAACTTCGTGTTTACAGAGGGTGTTGGAGTAGAGACATCTCTCACCTGGCAAGGCAGATCTCTGTGAATTTGAAGCCAGTCCGGTGTATACAGTTCCAGGACAACCAGGGCTATATAGAGAGACTCTGTCTAAAGATACAAAACTCAAAGAGTAGAGACTTCTTAGGCTATCCAAAATGCAGGACAAACAAGATGAATTGTGTACAGAAGTGCAATCATAGGATGTTAGCTAGTTTTATGTCAATTTGACACAAGCTAGAATTGAGGAAAAGGACCTCAACTGAGAAGATACTCCCCTCCAGTTTGGCTTACAGGCAACAAAAACAACTGTGGAGTGATCCCAGTAAACTCCTCCATGGGGAAGAAGAGATGGCTCAGCAGTTAAGAGTACTTGTTGCTCTTGCAGACCTGGTTTTAGTTTCCAGCACTTAATATGATTGTCACAACCGTCCATAACTCCAGTTCCAGGGCTTCCCTTGTCCCTCTGACTTCTAAACTTCTTTTGGCTTTGCAATGAAGAGTTACTTAAAGTTTTCCCCACATTTTTTTCATGAGAATTATACTAGTATGTATGTATGTACAGGGCTAGGGACTAGGCTCAGTGATATCTGCTTAGCATTCAAGGCCCTGAGTTCCGTTCTCAGCACAGGGCAGGGACACACATAGACACAGACATCATTTTTAAAGTATATTTTTGTCATAATACTTTTTAAAAGTTGATTGGGAATTGCATAGATTCTGAAAAACATGCTTCCCAGATACCTTGGGTTTTTTTGGTTTTTGTTTTTTTGTTTTTTGTTTTTTTTTCAAAACTTTTTTATTTTTTAATTGAATTTATTTAGGGCATGGGGAGGGGAGCTGAAAGTATAGGCAGAGAAAGAGTAGAGAAGTAGGGGCTGGCCATAAGCATGTGAAGAGAAAGGGAAGGGGGAGAGGAGAGGGGAAGGGGTGAGAGGACAGAGTTAGAGCCTCAAAAAGTTTTTTAAAGACTTATTATTTATTTAATATGTATATGAATACACAGAAGCTGTCTTCAGACACACCAGAAGAGGGCATCAGACCCCATTACAGATGGTTGTGAGCCACCACGTGGTTGCTGGGATTTGAACTCAGGACCTCTGGAAGAGCAGTCAGTGCTCTTAACCTCTGAGCCATCTCTCCAGCTCTAATAATTTAAATTTCTAAAGCACATTTGCAGGATAGGACAAGTGAGTTTACATTCACTTTCTAATTTTGCCACAGTTTACATAGAAGGTAACGTCTTTGGCGTCCTCACTGGAATTTTTCCTGTGTGTGATCTGACAGAATTGTCAAGTGAATGGTAACATGTATTAGGAAATGGTTCTCTTTCAGTCTGGCCTAATGAGACTTAAGTATAGGATGAAGAGCAGCCACTTCCACTTTTTTTGCTCTTTTGTTAGAACAGAAGAAAAAAGAGTGAGAAACTCCTGACTTAAAGTTTTTGTTTTTTTTTTTTTAAAGATGTATTTATTTTATGTATGAGTATGAGTACACTGTAGCTGTCTTCAGACACACCAGAAGAGGGCATTGGATCCCCTTACAGATGGTTGTGAGCCACCATGTAGTTGCTGGGAATTGAACTCAGGACCTTTGGAAGAGTAGTGGGTGTGTACCTTTAATCGCTGAGCCACCTCTCCAGCCCCCTGACTTGTTTTTTAAGAGAGAGTATTCTGGGACAGGAAAGTTGGTCAGGGTTTAAGAGCACTGGCTGCTCTTCCAGAGGACTTTGGTTCAATTTCCCAGCATCCCCATGGTGGTCAAAATCATCTTTAACTCCAATTCCAGAGGATCCAATGTCCTCTTTTGATCTCTGAATGTGCTGTACACATGCAGTGCACAGATATTCTCGCAGACAAAGCACCCATACACATAAAATAAATCTTTAGAGAGAGCATGCCAATTATTTATAGTTGGAGGAGGGGCTTGGTGTTTTAAGAACTGAAAATTGATTTTATTGGCTACTACGATGTCCATGTATAGTAATCTTCAAATTGTGTTGAAATGCAGCATGTATGTCTCCAGGCATCTTGTCTTCTTTGACTATACCCAACATTACAGGCTGCCTAGAGCTTGACTGTTGAGTGTCCTTCTCTGGCAGATGTCTTCTGGCCAAGCTTCCTGCACTGATGAAGTCCCTCGAGAAGCGAGAGAGAGCACCTGCAGGAAGTGAATCCCCACCAGGATGGAGGAACAGTCACCTGCTTTAAAAAATAAAGTACTGTTGAAAAAGATCATTTCTCTCTATTTGTTCCTAGGTGTAAAATGTTAATAGTTAATGCAGAATTCTGTAATCATCGAATCATTAGTGGTTAATGTTTGAAAAAGCTCTTGCAATCAAGTCTGTGATGTATTATTAATAATGCCTTATATATTGTTTGTAGTCATTTTAAATAGCATGAGCCATGGCCCTATAGTCAGTAGGGGGCAATCTTGCTTTATTCATCCTCCATCTCAAAGCAGATTTGAAATTACAGATTAGTGTAAGCTATGGATAAGGCTGGCTGTTTGAAAAGGGGTTTTCTCAAAAGTCAAAACTTTGGTTATGACTGCATTTCTGCACATAATCCATATTTCCTGTTCAAATTAATCTAGAAATGCGTTTAATTGTACTGTGTGTGAACATCTGGAAGCAAAACCATAGTGCAAAGTTCACTGTAATGTTAACAAAAAATGTTCTCAATTGGTAAATAAGCATTACTTTTTCATAGTCTATATTCAGAAATTACCTTTTCATTCCGTAGTTCTGTGTAGTTCATATAAAATGGAAAGGGCAAAGACAGATTCAGATTAAATATTAAATATTCTTCTGCAAACTGGATAGAATCTCAGAGGGTCAGGAGCAAAGAGTTAGTTTGGAACTTTTGAGAGGATCCCTAACATTCTGTACTCCTTGCTTTTACAACTGTTGTAACTGTAGAATGATGTGCTTGCTGCCCAAGTGCTAGTTCACTTTGGTTGCTATATTAAACTGTAAATACAATAGAACATTAATAAATGTCTCTTGTGTAGCACCTTTCCTGTAGATTAGTGTTTAATTTTGGAGTTTACATTTACGGATTATGAAAACATTTTCTAATCTTCTAATCTTACACAATAATCCAGAGTATATTCTAAAAATTAAAACTTTGTGTCTTAGGGCTTTATTGCTGTGATAAAACGCCATGACCGAGCCAGGTCTGGTAGTGCACACCTTTAATCCCAGCTCTCAGAAGACAGAGAGGCAGGTGAATCTTTTCATTAAGGCCAGCCAGAGCTACACAGAGAAACCTTGTCTCAAAACACACGTGCGTACGTGTGCTTACTCACACACACACACACACACACACACACACACACACACACACACGCACCCCAAAAAAATCCCCACCATGATCAAAAGCAGCTTGTAAAGGGTTTATGTCGGTATGGAGCTCCACAGAACAGCCTCCCATCATGGAGGGACCTGCAGGTAGGATGCTCAAGGCAGGAACTGGAGTAGTGGCCATGAAGTGTGCTGCTTGCTGGTTTGTTTCTCAAGGCTTGCTATCTTACAGTTCCCAGGACCACCTGCCTAGGGATGGCACCACCTACAACGAACTGGGTCCTCTCTCGCACATCTGTTTTGAATCAAGAAAATGCACTACAGGCTTGCCCGCAAGCCAGTCCCGAGCTAGGGTATCTTCTCAATTGAGGTTCCTTCTTCCCAACTCTGGCTTGTGTCAAACTGACATAAAGTTATCCAACACCCTATGGTTGTACTTCTGCACACAGTTCATTTCGTAATTCACAAATAGGAACAGAAGTTTCATATCCCACTCAGTACCTGCCTACAAATTGCCTCTCCAAATGACCATGGACCAAAAAAGGAGGAGCATGGGAATCCTGCTGAGAAGTACCCAGGAGGCCGCCTCCTGTAGCCACAACAATAGAAAGTCTGCTGGGACCCTTGGCCCTGTCCCCCCATTCAGCATAGCCGGAGACAGACGGGCCCTCATTCCTCCATGTTTTTATTCCTGTTTGCTTGTTTAGAGATCAGTGGTTGTTATATCAGCCATTTGATTTTTTTCCATATTCTACTTAGGTGAAATAAAAAAAAAAAAAAAAAAGCCACAAGGTTTTCAAACTATCTAGTAAGCCAGCATTAGCATGTGCGATAGTTACACTTGTCTGCTGCCTGTAAACACCTGTGAACCACATAGGTCTGTCAGGGTGTCGGTATACCGCACACAGAAATGTCCAAGCCTCCTGGAATCGCTTTGTTTTGTATGCAAGTTGTGTGATTTTACTTCCTTTGTTAAAAATGTTCTTATCTGTTTGTATGTATGTGTGTCTGCCTGTTTTGAGACTTAATGCTCACTGTGTAGCTTTGGCTCGCCTGAAGCTCACTGTGTAGACCTCTGGCCTTGAACTTGTGTCAGTCCTCAAGCCTCTGCCTCCTGAGTGCAGGAACAACAAGTGTGCATTACTGCACCGTGCCTAGATTGACATTGCCAAGAGTTGCAACCAGGTTAGTGATTATTTATTGTTTGCAGGGAGGGGGCAGCTTCCTCTAGAGCCCAGACTGGCTTTGAATTCACAGCCCTCCTGCCATAGCTTCATGAAGGTGCCCAGCTATGTATTATATGTATTGTGTTATAATCTCTGAGGTCCTCCTCCACTCGATTATACCAGGAATACACTTTAGAAATTTTTACCACCTCTTAATGGTTCTAAATGAAAATAAGTATAAGAAATCAGCAGAGAGACCATTTAAATCATCTTGCAGAACAGAGTAAACCAGAATAAAGGATAGAGATTTGGAAAAGAAAACATTATTTGCTGAAGGGTTGGAAATAAATAGGCTTGGATCAACACCAGGCCTCATCAGGACCACAGAGCCCTGTCTCTCATTGCCATTTGAGGTAGGCATGCAGTGTGTAAAGGATTCTTTATTGTCAATTCTCTTTCTAGAAAGCTCCAAATTGCTTTGCGTGACAATAAAAGGCATTGATAAAACTTCCCTATTAAGAAATAGTAAACACGGGGTTGGGGATTTAGCTCAGTGGTAGAGTGCTTGCCTAGGAATCGCAAGGCCCTGGGTTCGGTCCCTAGCTCCGAAAAAAAGAACCAAAAAAAAAGAAATAGTAAACACCAGAGTTGTTACATAGTGAGACCCTGTCTCAGGGCCAACAAAATAGAACAACAAAAAAACAGGAAGCACCGAGCTGGCAAGATGTAGTCTGATCTGTCCCCTGCTGGTGTCTAACCGGTCCATTGTAGTTGGAAGATGCTCACCTCTCAGTGAAGATCTGGGAAATAATGAAGGTGTAACAAGATGCAATATGTAAAGCGGGTTTCCATACTGGTTAGTATGTTTGTTTTTATTTTATTTGGCCTATTTTGAAGCCTTTAGAGTATGTGCATGCAGTGGACTGGCAGGGATCACTTACCAAACCAGTATTGAAGACTCCGGTGTTAGTGTACACTGTGTGCTATTGCAGGGTAGTTCTCACTTAACACCACAGGAAGTTCTTTGCAACAGGAGGGCCCTGAGTGTATTCATAAGCTGCTAGGGGAGAAAACACCTCGAGGGGAAAAACCTCCCAAAGGGAAAGGGAAGTTTAGGTTAAGAGGAAAAGAGGAATTAAAAAGTGTACTATTCAAAGGTTCCAGTTTAATCTGATCCCAAACCTTAAAAGGCAGTTTTGTTTTCATTTCTTCTTTTTCCAAAAAGCATTCTTCTTTGGGTCTGAATTCATTTGCAGAGTAGTGGGGATCGGAGTGTAAAGTAACTGGACAGGGAGCTGGGCACATCTCCATACAGCCCTACCACCACCTCCCCTTCCCCACCAGCAGCAAAACAACACATTAAGCTGAAGAGATGGCTCAGTGGGTTCGGTTTAGCGCTTGCTTTCCAAGGGCGAGCTTTGAGGGCCTGAGTTCAAGTTCTTTGGACCCATGCGTTAATGGGTGTCTGTGATCCCGATGCTTTTATAGGAAGATGGACAAAGACAGGCGCATCCCTCCGTGCTCTGTGGGCCGATTATCCTGTCATACCCTGACTCAAGGTAGACAGCAAGAACCAACACCTAAAGTTTTCTCTGATCTCCACATACATGCACCAGTATACACACAAAAGCAAGAATAAACATTTAAAACCAAGGGAAACTGGAGAGCGGGCTCAGTAGTGGAGAGTGTATGTTGGCAGCCTGGCAGTGGTAGGGAACACCTTTAATCCCAGCACGCAGGAGGCAGAGGCAGGTGGATCTCTGTGAGTCTGAGGCCAGCATGGTCTACAGAGTGAGTTGAGGTCAACTAGGGCTACACAGAGAAACTCAATAAATAAAAGAGTTTGTGTTGCTTTTTCAGAGGACCTGGATTTGATTACCAGTACCCCGGCAGCTCATACCTGACTATAACTGCAGTTCTGGAGTGTCTGGTGATCTCTCTGAACCTCCATGGAATTCTGAACATGCATGATGCACATAAACTCATGCAGGCATACATGCATACACGTTAAATAAGTAAATAAACATTTTGTTAAAAAAAACAAAAAACAGAACATGAGCTGGAGAGACAACTCGGGTTAAGACCACTTGTTCAACCATGAGGACCAGAGTTCAGCATCTACAAAATGAGTTCAGTCTAGCACATACCTGTAACCCCAGCATCAAGGAAGGATTGTTGGACTTGCTGGCCTTCAGATTAGCTGAGAAAAAAAAATGGGCCCCAGGTTCAGGAAGACACCCTGCCTCAAAGGAATAGGAGTGTTCCATATTTACACATACAAACATTTTTTAAAAAGACAAAGTACTAAAATCACAATACAAATCTAAGGTGTGTTTTTTATAAAGATTTATTAATTATATTTAAGTACAGTGTCACTCTTTTCAGACACACCAGAAGAGGACATCAAATCTCATTACAGATGGTTGTGAGCCACCATGTGGTTGCTGGGAATTGAACTCAGGTCCTCTGGAAAAGCAGTCAGTGCTCTTAACCACTGAGCCACCTCTCCAGCCTCCTAAGGTGTATTCTTGTTGATTGGATTTTGAGATGACCTCACCACTTAACTCTGACTAGTCTTAAAACTGGCCTCAAACTCAGAGGTCCAAGTGCTGGGAATAAAGGTATTCGCCACCACACCTGGCTTTTAATCTTTGAACTGTGTACATGTGTATGTTGTAAGTGTATGCGAATTCAGGCAGTTGTGAGCTGTCTGCCTCTGGTACTAAGAACCCAGTCCTCTGCAAGAACAGTATGCACTGTGAACCACTGAGTCATCTCTCCAGCCCTCAACGTAAATCTCTTAAACCTAAGTCTTGTGAAGGAAGAGGGGTGGGTGTCCGTAGCATTGTGCAGTCACTCCAGTTGCCAGTTGGGATGGGAGGTGTGTGAAATCCACAGTATCCAACTTGCTTTGCATATTGTTCCTGCTTCTCCAAAAGCAGCTAATTAAAATCACCTACTGGCTGGGGGACAGCATGGTGGTAGAGCATGTGCTTGATATTTGGGAAGCCTGGCGACCACTATTGAGCACCACAAGCAGCAGCCCCGTCATTTATGTGGGAAATGAAAAGATACTTCCCATCTGTTAGTAATCATGTGTTGATAGATATCCAAACTGAGAAAAGTGGTTTCCTTGAAATCTTAGAAGATGTGTCCTGGAGGTCTAGGAAGAAGCAGTGTTCATTGTTTTTCTTTCATTGTCTGATGTATTTGTTAATTTTATCATTGCTGTGACCAAAGGAAGAAAGAAGGATTTCTTTGGCTCTAGGCTTAAGAAGGGAGACTTGGGAGTGTGGAGGAGGGGAGGTGGGGCAGTGGGAGCAGCTTGGTCTATGGGCCTGGCCAAGAAGCAGAGAAGAAAAGAACCAGTGTCCCCTGTTTTCTGCCTTTTCCATGCCAGGGCGCCTGCCTCCCTTGTTCAAAATTAACCTGTTCTGGAAACAGCCTCAGAGGTATAGACAAAGGTGTATCTCCTAGGTGATTTCTAAATCCAGCCAAGGTGACGACAGTGAAGATGAACCATCACATCCAAAGAGTGGGGCAAAGTGGAACAAAACCAAACCAATCAACCAACCAACCAATCAACCAACCAACAACCATCAATCCATCCTTGACATAGCATTGTTAGAAAAGGCAGAATCCAGATGTCGCCTGGTTAAGAAGTGCTGCTTTGGTGAATCTCTTGAGTTTGAGACCAGCCCGATCTATTTAGCAAGTTCCAGGCCAGCCAGGGCTGCACGGTGAGACTCTGCCTCAAAAAGAAAGAGAAAGAAAGGAAAGGAAGGAAGGAAGGGAGGGAGGAAGGGAGGGAGGAAGGAAGGAAGGAAGGAAGGAAAAGAAAAGGAAGAAATTCAGCCTGGCCTGAACGCAGCTTGCAGTTGGGTGTGCATTTGTGTCCCTTCTGAGACCTGCTGCTATGTGAGGCTCCCAGAGCCACGAAGAGAAGACACTTACTATTCCATTGCATTTCTGATTGATTACCGTCACCCTTACCATTCCATTGCATTTCTGATTACCGTCACCCTTACCATTCCATTGCATTTCTGATTACCGTCACCCTTACCATTCCATTGCATTTCTGATTACTGTCACCCTTGGCAAAGCAGTCCACTCCTGTTGATTGTCAACACAAGTCACCCTTGAGGAAGCATCCCAATTAATTCGCACATATACAGAAGGCACACACAAATAAAATGCAATAAATAAAAGCAGAAACGTGGTAGATCCTCTGTTTGGAATGATCCAAGGGTAAAGGAGCCGGAGCCTCTGCAAGCCTCAGGGTTCCAGAGGTTTATGTGGGCCCATGTCAGTGGCAGATAAAACAGCGAGCCCAGCAGATGTGCCGCCTGCTCTTCTCAGCCTGCGCCTCCCTCAGCGGGACCTCCTGTGCGTAGAGTGCTAGGTCATCTTGCAAAAGGGAAAAGAGTGAATGAATCAGGCTTGGTGAATTGCTTGGGGTCAGCTTATTCCTGTCGGCTGCTTCATTTTTAAAGATCCAGTAATTCAGAAAGACTCAGTCTACCCAGGGTTTTTTTTTTTTTTTTTTTTTTTTCCGAAGCTGGGGACCAACAGGGCCTTGCGCTTGCTAGGCAAGCACTCTACCACTGAGCTAAATCCCCAACCCCATACCCAGGGTTTTTTATGTGTATATGTGTGTGAGCATGAATACATGTGTGTAGAGGTCAGAGGACAACTTTAGGGAGTTTCTGCCTTGGGATCCTGGGACTAAAGTCAGGTCATTAGGTTTCCAGGGCAAGCACATTTACCCAGTGAGCCATCTCACCTCTCGCCAGCCCTTTATCCTGAATGCTTAACATAAGGAAACAAAGAAAACCTCTGTCCAGGTCTTAGCCCTTTGCAAACGTGTTGATTCTGAAGGAATTTTATTGGTGTGCCATTCCTTAATGTACCTTTAGAATCCTTCACTGTAGGTCAAGAAGACGGAGATGCTGGCAAGGACAGTAGCCTAGGAAGCGAAGCCTGGTGTGTGAGAAAGGGCTTGGGGGGTGGGGTGGAGCAGACGGACGCCTTCTGTTCTTTGTCCCACTGTGATCATCCAGGCCATCGGTGTGCATTGCCAGCTGATTGCAGAAGCCCCTGACCCATAAAAGGGAGTCAGCAGAAGTTAAAAGAAAGACTAAGGATTTTGAAAAGTCCTGAGTAAGGTCCTTTTACTTTACATATGTCCTGTCTCCAATAAGATACCAACCGAGAGTTTCTCCTTTGCTGCTGCTGCTGCCGTCCTTCGTGAGAACGTGATGAATTAAATTCGCCAGACTGCAGTTTAAAGTTAAATAAACAAAACAAAACAGAAAACCCCCAAACGTCTAATGTGTTTTACGGTGGCATTTTCACACAAGTGACTCATTGCTAGAAGTATATTGGCCATTTTAACAGGCAATCTGATCTTTCAGATGGAGACATTGAAACTCTCTGGACAGACATTGTACTTGGACAGATGACAGGGTTTGTGACTTGGTGCTAATCTCAGTCAGGCCCTCATTGGGTGCTTGTTTTCAAGTAATGCCTGATCCACCCAAAAACAGTGTGTGAAAACCTGTAAGTGAGAACATATCAAATTTAATAGCAGGCCGTGGATATTTTTATGGTTATTTACATATCAGTGAGTATTTTACTAGAAGGAAAGGTAAATAAATGTTTTGCAGAAAATACGTGGTGTAAGCACCGGTAGCCGTTATTTTTTTTTAAACCGGATGGCAGACCATTTACACAGTTTATTAGTGACTTTCCCATAAAAGTTTTAGGGACCGGGGCCAGACAGAGGTCAAAAGTTTATCCAAGTCAGCTCGCTGGAGCACTTCTAGGTGACATCAGACAGCTGAAGAGAAGCTAAGAAGTGTTGCCTACGTTTTCAGACTCCAGGTCCCTGGGGTATCCTCTCCCTGTGTGGTCTTTATCCCCCTCAGAAACAACACAAATGAGATTTGGGACTTGTGTTGGCAATGCACAAATTGCAAATTTTTTTTAGATTTATTTTTATTCGCATGTGTCCGTGTCCCTGAGTGTGCGTGGCATGTGAGTACAGGTGCTCATGAGGCCAGAGGAAACCCTGGAGCTGGAGTTACAGGAACTGCCTGACGAGGTGCAGGGAACCAACCGCTCTCGTGTGTTTTACCTGCATGTATATCAGTGTTCATGAAGGGCCTGTGTAGGCCAGGAAAGGGCATCAGACTCCCTTGGAACTCGAGCTCTAAGTTGTGAGCCACTATGTGGGTGCTGGGAACAGAGTGCTCTTACCCCCTAAGCCATCTCTCCAGCTTCAAGTTCTACTTTTGAAAAAATAGTTACAGTCTGGCCTTGCTATTGCTTTCAAACAGGGTCCATTTAGCCCTGGCTGGCCTAGCACTTACTGTGTAGACCAGGCTGGCCTTGAACTTTTATAGGAAATATGTTCTTAAAACCTTTATAGGAAAGTCACTAATAAACTAAGTGTGTAAATGCTCTACCATCCAGTTAAGTAACAGCTACCGGTGCTGACACCACGTATTATCTGCAAAACATTTACTTTTCCTTCTAGTAAATCAGAACTCCTTCTTTTGTCTCCTGAGTGCTGTGATTAAAGATTAGGCATCATCTCAACTGGCAGAAATTCTTTTTTTTTAATTCATTTCTGTATTGCTTAAGTTTGTTTTGTTTATAAAATGATTAGAAACTACTTCGTGTAAAGTGAACCAAAGCCATTTGTTGGCTGGCTTGTTTTAAGACAGGGTCTCACCTATATAGCCAAGGCCTTTTGAACTCACTTCGTTGCTCAAGTCATGGCCCTAAACCTGGGAGTCTTCCTGCCTCGGCCTCCCTAGTGCTGGGATTACAAGCATAAGCCAGTAGCTTGGTGTACATGGTTTCTTGTAGCATTGTTTTAATCTCTATTTGAAAAATACTAACTGCAAGAGAGCACAGGTTGTGTGTGTGTGTATGTGTGTGTGTGTGTGTCTGTGTGTGTGTGTGTGTGTGTGTGTGTGAGAGAGAGAGAGAGAGAGAGAGAGAGAGAGAGAGAGAGAGAG
Organism: Rattus rattus; assembly: GCF_011064425.1. Classification (NCBI taxonomy): domain Eukaryota; kingdom Metazoa; phylum Chordata; class Mammalia; order Rodentia; family Muridae; genus Rattus; species Rattus rattus. Next base: position 6,455,022 of record NC_046168.1, on the reverse strand, counting down.
AGCGCACTTCATGGCTTCATGGCCTTGCATATTACCAGGCAGGCATTAGAAGCTATGCCTCCAGCTCAGTAAACATTTAGGAGTTACTAGCGATTAGGATATGGATGACAGTATATCACAATGTTCCTCTGTCCTACTTGATGCAATGGTTAATCCCAACTGTTGACTTGCTGCAGTCAGCTGGGAAATGGTCCCTGAGTATGCTTCTGGGGGAAATATATTGATTAGGTTAATTAGTTGGAAGAGTCCTCCACTGTAGGTGGCACCATTCCCTGGGCTGGAATCCTAGACTGTATGAAAGGAAGAAATGAGCGGAACACAAGTATTCATTGTGCTCTTCTTCAATGTGCCTGCTGCTTTGACTTTCCCCACGATGATGGACTGCACCTTGGACTGTGAGCCCAAATAAGCCATTGGGTTGCTTCTGTCAGGTCATCCCGTGCCAGCAACAGACAAGTAACCCAGACTGTGTGGTGTGGGAGCCTTTTCGCCTTTTTAAAGCTGTGATCATCAGCCGCTAATTTGTTTAGAAGTCTGCCAAAGTTCTTCATAAAGCCAGATGCTCCAAAAGAGAGAAAGGTGACTGCCCTCTGGAAAGGCTACCGCAGAGAGAGCCTAGAAGGATACAGAGGGAAGCGCCCTAGGACTGGCTTCCTAGGCCTTCCAACTAGCTACGGAGGGAGGGAAGCCGTTAACCTAGGGCTCGAACCCCTCCCGTAGCCCAGCTCATTTGCTTGCCCGGCCTGCACTTTGGTTCCTGTCTGTGTGCTGACATGCTTTCTCTGGGCTTCAGTTATTTGTTTTTCTGTTGAGACAGCGTCTCATGTAGCCTAGACTGGCTTCCAACTCACCAAGTGGCAGAGGATGACCAAGAACCTTCTGAGTTCTCAAAGTACAGGCCCAGGGCACCACACGGGGTTTACGGGGTCCTGGGGATTGAACCCAGGTCTTTGTGTGCTGAGCCACCTGCGCTCCATCCTCAGCACCAAGCGGTTTAGTTCTTAGTAAAGATAACGTAAGGAGAGGCTGCAGAGACGGCAATGAAGAGCACCGGCCGCCCCTGCAGAAGGCCATAGTTCTGTCCCCAGCACCATGTCATGTGGCTCACAGCCTGGGACTCCAGCTCCACGGGATCCTGCATCTTCCCTGGCCACCGTGGACGTCTGCACACACATGCATATACGCAGAGACATATATTTGGGGGAAAATGTAAGAAGAAGGTAAAGTAGGTTAAGGTGCCCTGAACACAGTACTACTCTTTGCAGCACTCTTGCCAGCTCCCAAATTCAATCTGGGGGCGGGACACTAAAGCCTCAACCTGTCATTCAACCTAGGGTGTTCATTTTCTTCCCAGGACTCTGTAGTCGCATACCCCACTCTCTTTTCCTCATTCCTGCAGTCCTGAAGGTTGTTATTAGTCTACCCCTGACTAATCAAGCCATTCTTTCCCTCCCAAATCCCTGCACCCTCATGAGAATATGGGGTGCACTGCTTTTCTAGTAATGCCAGTAAGTATTTGTGTCGAAGCCCGTGTGCACATCCATTTGATCCCCGAAGATTAGTAGGGAAGGGATTATTTTGCATTCTTTCCCACCAAGTGAGCAAAGTCCTCGCTCCCGAGGCAAATAATTTCCAACACTCAATCCGATCAAAACACTATAAATTCAATAAGCACTCATTTGCTGAGTTATAGAGGCAGAAACTGCAGTGCCCTCCCCCCCAGGCCATTTGTATTAAATGACCAGATCGGTCACAGACGATCTTTGTCGGGTGTAGGTCTTCAACCATGCAGTGTCCAAGCGATGAGGTTTCTTGGTTGGAAATTTGCATCAAATGACACCATGTGAAACATTAAACCTTTGGTAAATATATAATGACCATCATAGATGCTTGTCACGGTAACAGGTGACTTTTCTTATTTACTATGTTCTCAACACCCTATTTCATTCTTCGTGGGCTTTATTTAATCACCTCAGTGCTCAAACCCAGGACCTCGTGCATGGTGAGCAAGTGCTCTACCACTGAGCTATACTCCCAGCACCATCGGTGTCACTCCTCAGGAGCTCCCCAGTTTGTTTTTGTTTTAACTTTAAAATTTGTTATCATTATTATATGCGTATGTATGTATGTGTGCATGTGTGTATGTATGAGGTGTATGTGTGTATGAGATGGATATGTGTAGGGGAATTACAGCTCATGTGTGGAGGTCAGAGGACAAGTTATAGCATTGGTCCTCTCCATCTTTATGTAGGTTTGGGGTATTGAGCGAGTTTCTATCTTCAGGTTGACCGTGCCCTTTGCTGAGCCATCGTCCTACCAAGTGTTTGTTTTGCCACAGTTTCTCACCAACCTAAAGCTTACCAAGTAGGCTAGGCTGGGCAGCCAGCAAACCCCAGTAATCTACCTGTCTCCCTCCCCAGTGTTGTGGCTACAAATGGGCGGCACCATTTACTTGGGCTTTGGGGCTCAAACTCCGACCTCATGCCTACAAGTGCTTCATTCACTACCTAATGGTTTAATGCCTCAAATGCCATGCTTACTAATGTGTTCATGGAGATGTTATGTGAAGAACACAGTCTTCAAGCCACCAAGAACCCTCCAGTCTTCACATCGGAGAAGACTGAAGCAGCTGAAATGACTCAGAGAGATGGAAATGTTTGGAGGAACAAATTCACTGTTAGAGGGCTCATAGTAGTTACTAGTCTCCTTCAAGTTTGTTTTTTGGTTTTGTTTTTGTTTATGCTTTTTTCCTTCAAGGCAGGGTCTCTCTATTTAGTCCTGGCTGTCCTGGAATTCACTGTGTAGACCAGGCTGGGCTCAGATTCAAGAAATCCTCCTGCCTCTGTCTCCCAAGTGTTGGAACCAAAGGTATGCACCACCACTCCTGGCTAAATTGGACTTTTTTCTTTTTTTTAAATAGCCAGTATTTAAGTGAAGATCTATAGCAAAAATGAAAGGCACCAGTCCACGGCCTCTTTATCTGTCTCATGTATCGTCTGTCAGTGTCAGGAACATCCCAGCCCTGTGCTTCTCAGACTTGAACTTGGTGTGTGTGGCCTGGGTCTGGTAAGACTGCAGCTGTAGAGCTGCAGTGGTAGAGCGCTTGCCTAGCAAGCGCAAGGCCCTGGGTTTGGTCCCCAGCTCCGGAAAAAAGAAAAAAGAAAAGAAAAGAAAAGAAAAAAAAAAAAAAGACTGCAGCTGTAACTCTGTCTTAACCAGCAGGTCCCCAGGGAAGCACAGATTGCTCCGGGTGGCACAGTCACTGATTCACAGAGAGTTTGAGGCCAGCCTGGGGTACATGAGACCTTGGAAAGAGGGAGAGAGAGAGGGAAAGGGAGAGGGAGAGGGAGAAGATGGAGGGGAGGGAAAGAGAGGGGAGGGGAGAGGAGAGGAGGGGGAGGATTTGCCCTGGGTCAAAGAGCAAGGTAGATTATTATCTAGGATCTGATCCTTTCTTGGTACATTTGGTTTGGTTTGGTTTGGTTTGGTTTGGTTTGGTTTGGTTTGGTCTGGTCTGGTCTGGTCTGGTCTGGTCTGGTTTGGTTTGAGGCAGGGGTCTTGCCAGTCTACCCTCAAACTCTCAATCCTTTTGCCAAAGCTTCCTCGGTGCTGGGATTTCAGGCATGTGCTACAATATCCAACTCTGAACCTGGGTGTTCTAAACCCACAGCTCTTGGGGATGAGGCCTATTGTTGACTAGGAAGATTTGTTGACGTTCTCAAGAGTTACTATTTAGACAGAATCGTTACAGCTCGAATGGAGCCAGTGTCTCCAGTGCAGAATTCCTGGCAGAGCTGCAGTGTTTGCCTCTGCACAGCCACACCACCATCCAGTGGGGAGAAATGATATAATTCCTCCTCTTCATCCAATAAATAGTTGACATAAGTTATTAGCTGAGGTTAACATAAGTATAGTAATTCCACGCCCACCGTTAAATTACCTAGCTGGCACACGGTGGGGGAAACGTCTGTTTCCTGAACTCTGTGCTACTTGTAGGTCATTATACCATTAGCTTATTATTTAAATTATCTAATTAGATTGGTCATTACTCAGCCTCGTCCTAAGTAACATCCATGAAGTATGTGTTAAGCATTAGGATGTGTTAAGCATTAGGATGAGAACATCCTTTAGCACACCAACACCGTGTTCCTGTAATAGCATGAACATCCTTCAGCGTGCCATCACTGTGCTTGGTATTGCCTGTGATAACAGCCTCTGGCACACCAGCATCGTGTTGGTATTAGCCTGGGAGAAATGGTTCACGTTACAAAGGCTACGTGTCTATATGGCAGCACAGGTGAGGGCGAATTAAGACCACATCCACACTACCCACCCCAGGCACTACCTCCTCCTCCTCAGAAGTAGGCTGGGGTGTGCTGGAGATGCTCAGAACCTTACCAGTGACTGGGCTGACCCCACAGAGGCACCTCTTCTGAGGGAGACTATGCCCGTGTCTCTAAGGACCTGCTTAAATTACTCTAATGAAGCAATAGGACAAAAAAAATTGTCATTATTATTGGTAGCAATGAAAATGATAATTCCAGAAACAACAATAGTAATAACAATAATAATTCCAGAAACAGGCAAGAACGGCTCTTTATGCTTTAGCTGTGTGCTCTAGTCTAGGGAAATTGCTGGATCCTGGGGGTTGGGAGTAATGGAGAGTAGTCTTGCCAGGGGTGGAATGCAGACAAAAAGGGGGTCCCCACCTAAGATGAAGGGAACTTCTGGCTAGATTTCACCTGTTCCTGTTTCTATTCTTACCAGGTAGTTCTTCCTAAGTCCCATCCCAACTAAGGCAAAAACTAAGTGGAAACTTAGAGCCCTATTATCTGAAATTGTGTGCGTGTTTAACCCGCCCAGCTGTCTTTCACACAAACAGGGAGAGAATACTTTCTAATTCCCTGCCTTCACTGTTAGTGCAAAATGTGCCAAGGCCCTCCATGACCGTCTCTTCTCTGTGACAAAATAACTGAAGGGAGCAACATCAAGGAGGGAAGATGGATTTCTGCTCAGTGACAGTCCTGGGGACAGGGCGGGCATCTTCAGAGACAGCCATGGAGCTGACTCTTGGGACAGCTCTCAGGTCAGAACCTGAAGTTGATGTCACCTTCAAGACCCACTTCCAGCATCCCTTTCAGCAAGTTAGACTAAAGTCCTAGAAATTGTATAACCTCCCCAAAGAGACCACCAGCTAGGGATCAAATGTCAAACACATGAGTTTGTGGGCCACGCTCCTCATCAAAATGGTTACAGTGATTACAAGCCACCACCCCAACCCTCAAATAAAGCTGCATTTTACATGTTAAGCTTTGGGGTCTTGGGCCTTAAATGACTTTATGTGGCAAGCTGAATAAAGGACAACATACATGCAGTATGGGGAATAGGGCCCTTGAAACCTGGAGAAATCAGAGTGGGGAGGAAGGATTTTCTGAGGACCAGCTGGTAGTCAGATCTCTCTGGCCAGCCATATTGACAGCAGGAGTTGCCATTTGTCTATACTCCACAGCCACGCATCTCCTGGTCTGTCCTAGGGTTAGCCACTGCCCGTTCAAAGGACTTGGGGTTACTGTTTCAGTGCTGAGGTAGGAAATAAATCCACAAAGAATGAAGAGACACGATTAAGAAAAGAGGTGGGAGGGTTGGGGATTTAGCTCAGTGGTAGAGCGCTTGCCTAGCAAGCGCAAGGCCCTGTTCAGTCCCTCAGCTCTGAAAAAAAAAAAAAAAAAAAAAAAAAAAAAAAGACAAAGTATGAAGAAGAGAGGTGGGTTAGGAGGGAGGCAAGTCTGCTTTTGGACCTGGCTGGCATTTAGCTTCCTGACTGTGGTACTCCTTGTGATTCAGCGGAGGCTGACCACTATCATCCCCCAACCCCAACTCCATCCCCACCCCCTCTCCACCCTTCCCCCAAACAAATTCTTGGTTCCCTTTGAGCGCAGTTCCTAGTCTCCTACTCTTCCCACACCAAAATGGCCTGGTCTGGTCAAGGACTCCCCAGTCCTGCTTTTCAAAAGGCTTCTCTCATCAGCTCTGAACGCCGCTGCTCCCCCTCCTTCCTGCCAGCCGGGCTGGAGTCCGCAGGCACGCCAGGCACACGTGGAATGCTGCCAGTCGCAGGAGATCCCGAGGGAGATAAAAAGCACATCTTTGACCACTTCTTTACCAAACAGACCCAAGCTGTGTAATTAAAGGCCCCGGGACTCTGCTGGAAATAGGTTTAAACCTGAGGTAATCCCTTCAGGCACTTCCTCTTCCTAATGACATCAACAGAAATCAAACAAATCCACCTGGCTCCAGTCAGTAAGTCTGTAACCAGCAAAGGTCACAGGAGGAGCGATAAGAACAAGAAAGCGGCCACAAACCGCGTTACTGGAAACACATGTTGGGACGTGTTGGAAAGCAACTCCCGCCCAGGCCCGTGCTCGCTCTGGGACAGCGACAAGGCGAGCAGCCTTCCCCGCCTCTGCCTCCGCCTCCCTAGCCAGCTACTTTATTTTTTCTTTACCTCCTAGACTAGACTTGGGCATGGGGGCAAGGGTGAGGCTACAGCTTGTTCAGGGGCGTGGGGGAGGAGAAAGGCCTGCCACTGTAGAAACTGGGAGGACAGGTTCACCCCTCATTCAGCAGCGAGGACCCCTGCAGACTGCCTTGGGAACCTGCCTCCAGTCTCCTCCTGCCTGCATGTGCAGGTAGCCAGAAGCACAAGCACGCTCGCATGGGAAAGTGTTTCTTCAAACTTTTAGACCGCCCTGCGCTGTTTTATTACCAGGTCGGGCTGTTGCAACATACCTCGCCAGCGTGGCTTAAGCAACACAAGCAATTTTCTCACAGCTCAGGAGGCTGGGAAGTTCGTTCAAGGTGCTCGGCTGGTTCTTGGCGAGGACTTCCCTTCTTGCTTGTTTGCCTGGCAAAGAGCGATCTGCCTCTTTTTTTATAAAGGTGTCACTCAGGATGTGCTCCACTAATCCCATGACCTCCTCACAGGCGCTGTCTCCAAATGCAGTCACACCAGGTGACTACAGCTTTTCACTTAGGAATTTGGGAAGAACACAATTCAACCCACAGCACTCAAGTGATTGGGGTATTCGAAGGACAATGAGGGAAACAGGACCACACATGATGGATCTTCAAGTCCCACTTGAATGCGTGGTGGGGAGGTCTGGGAAGGGGGGCGGGGCGGGGAGAGAGAGAGAGAGAGAGAGAGAGAAAGAGAGAGAGAGAGAGAGAGAGAGAGAGAGAGAGAGAGAGAGAGAGAGAGAACCCTGTCTTGCAGCGAGTGCACCTACAGTTGAGAAGCCAGGGTGACTGCAGCCCCCAGCTAGAATGTCACCTCTAGTGAGTGTCTCTCTGTCTTCCTGTTTTCACAAAGGAAGGTGAGCACTTTTAAGCCAGATATGTGGTTTTCTTCTCTGGCTGCCAACAAGCCTTACAGGATTCAATTTTTATAGTCAATGAGCGGTGCTTTGAAACTGACCAGCTAGTCTTGAATCTTGTGGCAGGATTGGGGATGATAGATCTTTTGAAGATTTAAGCTCTAAGGACCTTTCAAGACAAGAAGCAGAAGGACTTCATTTTCAAGGACTGAAGTTCTGTCTTCACTGAGCCTTGTCCAAAAGCCACCACCCATCAGCTGAGCCACCTTTGGACAATAATTTACCCTCTTGGAGCTGTTCCCCTAATCTTAAGAGTGAGTTAACAGTGTGATTTCCAGGGACGTGAAGGGCCTCACTTTAGAAAGAGCTCAGTGGGGTTGGGGATTTAGCTCAGTGGTAGCGCGCTTGCCTAGGGAAGCGCAAGGCCCTGGGTTCAGTCCCCAGCTCCGAAAAAAAAACCAAAAAAAAAAAAAAAAAAAAAAAGAGCTCAGAATACAGAATGCTTGCCTACTAAGGCTAGAGGGGTCAGAGTTCTTATATCCATTCGGACTTTTTTAGAACCCACCTTCTCCTTTCTGTAAGATGCTGTAGAGATCCAGGAAAAGGAGGCTAGAGAGACAGCTGGGTGTTAAAAGCATTTAATGCTCTTCCAGAGGACCTGAGTTTGATTCTTAGAGCTCACTCCGAGGTTCACAACTGCCTGGACCTCCCTCCAGGGCAACCAAATCCACTGCCCTCTTCTGGCTTCATAGGCACCCACACAATGTGATATATACTCACAGACACATGTATGTACATAAAAACAGAAATCTAGGAAAGGGATCAGTCCTTAAGATTTAATACACAAGGAGTGTATATATATGTGTGTATATGTACATGTGTGTGTTTGTGTTTGCATATATACATGTATATGCTTGTGTGTATACATGTGTGTGTTTGTGTATGTACATATATGTATATGTGTGTTTGTGTATATGTGTATATATGTACACGTATGTGTTTGTGTGTTATGTGTATACATGTGTGTATGTGTGCATATGTACATGTGTGTTTGTGTGTTATGTGTATGAGTGTATATGGGTGTATGTATGTGTGTATATGTACATCTGTGTGTTTGTGTGTATACATGTGTATTTGTGTGTATATGTACATTTGTGTGTATATACATGTATGTGTGCACATGTATGTATGTATGTGTGTATATGTACGTGTGTGTGTGTGTGTGTGTGTAAGAGAGAAATAAATGTTGGGCATCTTTTCCCAGTTGTTCCCCACCTAGTTTAATTAGTTTAATTTTTATTTTTGGTGTGTATATGGTGTTCGGGCCCCTGTGTATAGACAGACCCAGGAGCCCAGGCCAGAGGAGGGCATCGGGTGTTACTCTTTGCTTTATTCCTTTGAAACAAAGTCTCTCCCTGAACCTGAAGCTTGTATTTTTTTTTTTCAGCTAGACTGACAGCTAGCAAGTCACATCATTCCCCCTGCCTCCACTCCCCACAAACTGCAGCTACAGCCCCCTAGACACTACTTCCCAGCTTGCTACCTGGGCGTTGAGATTTGAACTCAGGTCCGGTGGCTGTGCAGCAGCAAGTGCTCTTGGCCATCTCTCCAGTCCTCTAAAGAAGAATTTTAAAGCCTTTTTTTTATTTCTCTCTCTCAATTAATGTATTAAATACTGTGTGAGTGTGAGTGTGTGTGAGCGTATGTGTGTGAGTGTGAGTGTGTGAGTGTATATGTATGTGTGTGAGTGTGTGTGAGTGCCTGTGTGTGTTAGTGCCTGTGTGTGTGTGTGAGTGTGTGCCTGTGTGTGTGCCTGTGTGTGTGTGTGTGTGTGTGTGTTGTGTATGTATGTGTGTGTGTGTGTGTGTGTGTGTGTGTGTGTGTGTGTGTGCAGAGTGTGGAATTCAGAGGACAATTTTTAGAAGCCAGTTCTCTTCTACCAGCTTTATGAGGGTTCTGGGGACCCTGCCTCTCCCACCTGTTGCCAGGATGACTTGGGAGTGACGCCATGCCCAGCCACTCTTCTCTGTTCTGTTGCTTTGCCTGGGTGCCTTGGGCACCACATTTGCACATTTGTACACTCCGTTTGTACAGACACCACTGGAATCAGTCACCTTTGGCCATGTTTGCCAGCCATTTTAAAAAGCCAAACTCTTAAAGAACTCTTACAAGCTGTGTGCAGTTCCCCTGAGCACTTCCATGTGCATGTCTAAGAAGCAAGAGTGAGTTTCTCGGTGGCTTCAGTGCTGTATCACAACATACAAAGGCTGTAAATACCATTAGGTACCAGATCCACATCTGCATTTCTTCACTTGTCTCCAAAATATGTCCCGCAGCTGACTTGTTCAAATCAGGACCAGACATCAAGTCTGGTACTCATGGCTTTTAAGATACTTTTATTCTAGAACACTCCTGGCTCCTTTCCCACTTTCTCCTTCTGTATGATATCAGACATTGCCTTGTTAAGACACCGGGAAGATTGCCTGCTCCTTTGGGTGGGTCTGACTGTCTCCCAGTAGTGATGTTTGACTCCTCCCCCTTATCCATCACCCCTCAGGGAGGCTGGAAGTCAGAACTGTGGGCGTGATTCTATTCTGACATGGTTACATGCCCCACTTTCTGGAGCCCCCATCAAGAGGCATATATTGTTTGCCCCCGTGGTTTAGACTGAGTCTAGAGTAAGAAGGTCCAGTCAGTGTCAAGTTGCTTTTACCATGGTTCTCCTTGCAGTCAACACACAACACAGTGCAGGGTGCGGGGCTTTGGCACCACCTGAATGTCCAGGTCACCAAAGATAAGATTTAATCAATAACATTTGAGTCCTTTATTATCCCTAAAGGAATCCTCTGTTTCATGGGGGCTTTGCAAAGGTGACCTACTAATTATTGGCCCTTCTATGCTGTAATCTTGAATCTGTAAAGAAGACTGGCCCTCTCTTATTACCCTGAAATTTACTTCCTCCTGGCAAGTTGGATTAAAGGCTGGAATCCTAATTTTCCGAGGAAGGAGCCAGGGAAACCCCAGTCTTTAGGAAGCTGAATGTGACCTAGGGCTTACGATTCCCTGGAGAAAACTTCATTTCCTCCATTTTCCTGTGAGGTTACCCCACTTTTTGGAAATCAGCCAGAGGGCCACACGTGTGTTCTCGAAAGTTCGTGAGTGTAAGCATCTGTGGCAGGCAGCCGCAGAGCCTCCAGACCTCTCCCCTGGAGCAGAAAGGAAGGGTGTTAGACTCGGTTCCCTCTTCCCCAGAGACTCAGGGGCTTCATTCTTTTGGAGTGGGTGGGAATCTTGGGAGTGGCACTCTCTTCACAGGGCTCTTCGCTCTGCCTCTGCCTGTGAAGGGACAAGCTCCTGTCAGGCTTCCCCCAAATGGCCATGTGTTTTCCAGTCTTTACTTACTTTGCCCTGACTAACAACAGGCCAAAGGGTTATCTGTCCAACCTTCACCTGATGCTAATAAAACATCATCTGTGGTTCAGTTTATTACCCAGCTGACCCTCCGGGGGGCAACCTGAAGGAGCCCACTGTTCAGTTTGAATGATTGATGCTTGCATGTAGAAAGTAGAGCGGAAAACGTCAGCCCAAATGGATGTGTGGAGGCAAACCCTAAAGCCCCTACCCTGATCACCTGTTGGGCTCCTACCATATATTGATCCATTATCCTAAAAAGCCTCTGGGAGATGAATATCATGTCCTATACTTCTGATAAGAAAGCTACACAACCTTTCCAGAGCACGGGTCTTACATCCAGGCCATATCCAAGGCACGCCTGCCTCCGTCTAGCACACCAGACTATTCTCCTACCAAGTGTTCTATGAAACAGGAGTGCAGAAAAATGAGGCTGTCATGGTTACTATGGAACATTATTGCTTTGGGATTTCCCCCATTTTGCATGTAACTATTGAAACAATATTGTGTTAACTATGTATTAAATATATTGCACAGTAAAGAAAATCTTCATAGGAAAAAATATGCCTTATAACCACAACACCTTAATTTAATAAGTGCTTTTATTTTTAAATATCTCCCCTCAGATCTTTGCCCCTAGGCATTGGTATTCCTGCATAATACTGATCAGCACAGATGCTATTTCATGCTTTCTTGTTTGACTTTATATGCATTATAAATATTTTTATGAACCCCTTATATTTTCAGTGTTACAGACTGGATTCTACTATGCTGAGTGAACACAGCATTATTTACTTAGCCAGTCTCTGGACAAGTTTACATTTCTGCTATAAAAAGAAAAAGAAGGGGATGGAGATATGACTCAGTGATTAAGAGCACTGACTGTTCTTCCAGAGGTCCTGAGTTCAAATCCCAGCAACCACATGGTGGCTCACAACCATCTGTATTGAGATCTGATGTCCTCTTCTGTTGTGTCTGAAGACAGCTACAGTATACTTATATATAAGAAAGGAAGAAGGAAAGAAAGAAAGGAAGGAAGGAAGGAAGGAAGGAAGAAAGAAAGAAAGAAAGAAAGAAAGAAAGAAAGAAAGAAAGAAAGAAAGAAAGAAAAGAAAAGAAAGTAGGTCTGGGGAGATGGCTCAGTAGTTAAAAGTGCTGACTGCTATTCTAGAAGACCTGAGTTCAAATCCTAGCACCTACATGGTGATTCTCAGAGTCTATAACTGTGTTCCACAGGGTCCTGTGCCTTCTTCTGGTATGTAGATGTACATGCAGATAAAACACCATATACATCAAATATACAAATAAAAAAATTTTTTTTAGAAAGTAAGATTCTTTGTGGATTTTTCTTTTGACTCTCTTGTAAATTCTTAAGGGACACTCCTAGGAGTTGACTCAAAAAGCTGGACAGTCTTTGTTTTTTGAGACAGGGTTTCTCTGGGTATTCATGACTGTTCTGGAACTCACTATACAGACCAAGCTGGCCTTGAACTCAGGAGATCTGCCTGCTATTGCCTCTGCCTCTGCCTCTGCCTCTGCCTCTGCCTCTGCCTCTGCCTCTGCCTCTGCCTCTGCCTCTGCCTCTGCCTCTGCCTCTGCCTAAGTGTTAAAATTAAAGGTTATATGCTAACACCATCTGGTAAAGCTGAACTTTGATGGAACTTGACATGTGTTGCTAAGTTGCTCTCTGGAAGGACTATACTATCAGGAGGCCAAGGCCTTGTCAATGCTGGGTGGTGCCCAGTTTGGTTTGTTGTCCCATGTTCCTGAATAGGTAGAGTGTGTCCCTGACAGAGCTTCATAGATGTATTTATTGTAGAAGATCGGGTGTTGCTTCATCTGTTTAATATTTAGATTTCTTCTATATGTATTGCCTTTCCTGAGTCTCATCCCTTTTGGCTCCGGGTCTTGGCCATCAGGGTGTGTTCTGAGATGAATGTATGTATTACACTTGTGAACATTCATGAGTTTAATAAACAGGTGGATGTGTTCTGAGAAGAATGTATATATTACACCCGTGAACATGCATGAGTCTAATAAACAGGTAGGTATGTTCTGAGATGAATGTATGTATTACACTTGTGAACATTCATGAGTTTAATAAACTGGTGGATGTGTTCTGAGAAGAATGTATATATTACACCCGTGAACATGCATGAGTCTAATAAACAGGTAGGTATGTTCTGAGAAGAATGTATGTATTACACTTGTGAACACGCATGAGTCTAATAAACAGGTAGGTATGTTCTGAGAAGAATGTATGTATTACACTTGTGAACATGCATGAGTCTAATAAACAGGTGGGTGTGTTCTGAGAAGAATGAATGTATTACACTTGTGAACATGCATGAGTCTAGTAAACAGGTGGTTTGTGAAGGACTCGGACAAACAAGGGACGAGGCAGCTTCTGGGAGAAGCCAGAGTCCACTCAAGGAGGGAGTGGGAGCAGGTCCCATAAGGAAGGGTGCTGTGTGGAGCTGGTGTCCGGCAGGCACACTGGCTCTGGTTGGACAGGGCCAGACAAAGATTCCCTGGGCTGTTGCACAGTGTGCTACATGGGCTGGTGAAGAAAGCCATTCTCTGCAGAGATTCATACAGTGCTCTCTCTCTCTCTCTCTCTCTCTCTCTCTCTCTCTCTCTCTCTCTCTCTCTCTCTCTCTCTCTCTCCCCTCTGTAATAACCTGCAAGGTAAAGGGGTTTTGGTCACCAGTGGCTACTTGCCCCTGGAGTGGCAGGTTGCAGGGAGATGCAGAAATCATTCAATAGAAGCCCCCTGGCCCATCACCCCCAGACAATCCCTCAGTCTACACAGGGGAGCAGTCTACTCGGCTCAGATCCAGGTGGAGGAGGGCTGTTCCTGAGTCCTACAGCCTGGAGCCTGCCCTCCGGTCTGAGGACTATTCTGAGTACAGCCAGATGGGGGAGGAAGGGAAGCAGGGAGTCCCCACCCACATTCTGACCCGGGAGAAGCGTGGTCCTTACTCTTCCTACTCTCAGCTGACCTGCCGTCCCCAGAAGTCAGGCCAGTGGCGTGATCTGTTCACCTGGGAAGACGCAATTAAAACCTCCCTGTCTCTTAGGAGTAGCGCTGGTGGAGCCGCTCTGTAGACGCAGTGTTTGGTAGCATCTCCTTCTCCACTCGGCAGCTGCTTTACCCAGAAATCGCATGTGCCATGTGCAGACCTCCCACAGCAGTGAGCAGGGCACACAGGCAAAAACCACCTAATGGTATGACATCACGTATCTGTTGATGTAAGCCCGGGGAAGTGGGCTGCCAGCCTCTTCGAGGTGTGGCTGTTTCTTCTGGGAAAGTTTGAGTAGCAGCCTCAGGTATGAATCTCAGTTCTATGTAATCCTGGCTTTTAGGGAAGGTTCTCTGTGCTCAAACTGTACAGGTGCATGGACCGGGCTTCCCAGTTGGCCCCGGGCAGACCCAGGGATGCCTGGATCTGCTTCCATTTGACAGGGGTCTCTGTCTGAACAATAAATGTCAGCCACCGCTGCCTGTAGGCACATGTGATCTGTCTCCAGAAATATCTTGGACTCCGAGTTCAAGGGGCCTTTTAGAAGCTTTTTATCTGTTCTGTTGCTGAATAAGCAGAAGCCCTTCTCTGCAGCCAGGGGGACTCTGGTGCGTGTCTCAGTCCAAGCCAAGGCGTTTGTGGCCATTTCAGTGATAAGAATCAATCTTCATCTCCCTCCTTGGCTCAAATCCTCTGATGAGAAATGGGAAAATGAGCGTGGCCGGGCCTACTGGGGAATGACCTCCTGTTCCCACGGCCAGAAAGTCTGGGGCCTAGAAGTTAAGAACCTTCTCTGGCTCCCTTGAGAGAGAAATTTTATTATCTGAGGTGGCATCTTAGACACACAGGGAAAGCAGCCAGTACAAGTGAGGAGCCAAAATATGGAATGTTAGGTGGGCAAAGATAGCGTTGCTCGGCCTGTCTGTGGAGCGAGGGCCACGCCCACCAGGGCTGATAGCTTGAATTGCTTTGGGTGACCTCCTGCCCTGGGCTCCCCTGATTCTCTTCCTTCTGTTTCCACCCCTTCCTGTCCATTCATCAGCTGCTTCCTTGAGAGAAGACAGGGCGACATGGATGTACCTTGGGACAGAAGGCTTACGTTTTTTCTGTTTTGCTGGGAGCCATAGACATCTAATTACAGGGCGGTTACTAAGGGCCTGTCAAGTATCAGGCTGGTCACTCTGCAAGGCACTGAAGGTACTATGCGGTAGGAAGGAGAGAGTCCTGATTCCTGCCTGTGAGTGTGGTGGGCTTGTGGCATGGTGCCCTTAACTACAGGGGCTAGAACGTGAGCAGTGGTTCTGCCCCTGGCTGTGAGAAGGACTATGGAAGACTCCAGAAAGAAGCAGCCTTTGGACAAAGCTTTGGAGGACAAGAAGGCGTTTATAAGGGGTAAAGACAGGGAAGAGTTCCTATCTTTTTATCCAAGGAAAATGCCCAGCAGATGCCTGGGGTGGGATGGGGGCTGGGCAGGCATCACAGAGGTAACGAACCCTCTGGAGTAGAGGAGCCATGTAATCTCAAGCATGTTGCTTCGTGTCTCTCAGTTGTTGTTCTTCTGTACAATGTGAGCTATATAACCCACATCATAAAACTGTGAGAATTAAAAGCTATATTGGTGCTATATCCTTCAAACTACTCCAGAGGCAGAAACTGAAGAAGTGTTTTAGCCCGAGTGTTCAAGTCCAGCTTGGGGGACACAGAAAGGTCCCCTAAAAAGGCTACCTCAGATGTAAGTCAGCCAGCATGGTGTCTGCCGTACAAATGCTGAGTGTCTGTTGTTGTCCCTATTGCTATACCACTGTACTCCTTGGAGGGACTAGCACACTGCTCCCAGGCCAGGTCCGCCCTTACGATGCCACTTAGGAAGGTACTATCTGGGGCAAGTAGCCAGGGGCAGGAAGCATCGGCAGCTGCCTGGCTCAGACAATTGTGTCAGTAAACAGCGTGGCTCTTGGCATCGGTAAATGCAATTATTGATCACCCTTTTATTCTACGCTCGTTTCCTATGGCCTGCCATGTGTCCGGGCCTGAGGCCACTGTGTGGGTAAAACGAAGAGGTGAGGGGAACAAAACAAAAACTTCTTTTCTAAATGAATTTTGTAAGATCAGAACTGGTTTTGGAGGTCACAGTTAAACTATAACTGGAAACTTGGTGGCAGGGAGAGAGATTCACGAGCCTCTCTTCCATCTTGACCGGCATGCTGAGAGTAGCCGCTGTGTGGGGCTGCTCACCTCTGCCCCTCAGGCACTTAACAGATGGTTCTTACTAAGTACCTACTATGTTCCCCCACAGGGTAATCTACACACTAGCTGCTTAAATGAGATCATAGAGCACTTTCAGGGGCATAACAACAAACTCTAAATGAGTGATTTTTGTTTTGGAAAGATTCAGGCCTGTTTGTCCCTCTCACACAGACTGGGCCATGTGCTGCCTGGACCGTCCCTGAGCTATCTTAGGGGCAAGTTAAGGTAGAGTCGAACGCTGTTTAGAGGAGCGCTGAGTGGAGAGAAGCTGGACTCATCCAGCCAGGTCCTTTATTTCCATAGAGGACAGAGGCCGAAGTCTCCCATCTAGGATGCCACATCTCACTCTCAGTGGTCCCGGTAGGGTGGGTTGGGTGGTTTCAATCTGGTCAAGGAAGGGCAGTGACTACTTCCGCCCACCGTCCCCACACATGCTGAAATCAATATGGACAGGAGAAAGCTTAGTGCATTATATTTCCCTAGAGGGGGTGACTGCCTCCGACATGGTGAGGAGACTAGGTAATAATGAAGCTAATTTGACAGTGGCCAGGGAGTGGCCACCACGTCTCCAAGGCTGTGGGTGGAAAATCAACCTCCCTCTCCTGCATTATCTCCTTTCTCTTTTAATCCTGACAACAGCCTTGTGCAGGCCACACCAGCTCCTTCCACAAACTAGGAAAATGAGATTAGAAGGTGAGTTCACAGTCACATGGCTGTTATTCCAGAGGCTGAGAAAGGAGCCATCACTGTCAGGCTTTGAAAGACAAGGCTCCCCCCCCTTCTCCTCCCTATTGTTTCTCCCCTCCCCTTCTTCCTTCTTCTCCAGTCTTTCCCCCTTCCCTTTCTTAAAGATACTTCTGTTAATAAGGCTCAGAAACTCTCTGGGTGTGGGGCTGAAGAGATGGCTCACTGGGTAAGAACACTTATATGAAAGCAAAGAGACTTGAGTTCAAATCTCCAGTCCGCCCTGCATGTGCCACCTATAACCCTAACACTGGAAGCCAGGAATACACTGCGAGTTTGTTAGACAGACAGCCTAGCCCAAAAGTCTGAGCTTCAGTCTCAGGAATTAAGACAGAGAACAGTAGAGGCGGGCATGTAATGGAATCTTCCGACTCCCATACGTGCGCATGTTCATACACAAGCACATAAACTGTATAAACACCACACACATAAAACATCCAAAGTTAAGTGGAATTAAATAAATACCTTTCTTCCATGTTTGCAGCAAGGCCATTTACTGTGAAGAGCTGAGCCTGGAGCGGCAAGGGTTAAAGTCACTCTGACTCTGTGGCGTGGCCTTGGGATACTATTAACTCCCTCCTTTCTAATTAAAAATCGCCACCCCTGGCTTTCTTCCCCACAGCTAACTAGAAGAGTGTGCGAGTTTGTGCACAGCACTTTATCTCTCTTTCCTGGTTCGTATTTAATTTGACATTTTTTTCCCAGTTTATGCATGTGGACCATGTGTAGGGTTGGGACTGTGTATCTGTTAGTAATCAAGCTTGCATTGAGAAGCTGGCCAGTCCCCACTGAGCCTGACTAACTGCTATGGATTCTCATCTTCCTGCCTTAACCTTTCTTCTGGGTTCGGGAGGATTCTTGTAGCATAGAGGAGGCTGGGAGATGATAGCACAGAACTCCAATTTGGTAAGGTGCTAAAGACTCTGGAAATGAACCCCCTTGCCTCTCCCCAGATGTGACTCTGCCTTCCTTCCCTCTGAGGTTTAAAGGACACAAACCTGTCTGAACTAGACTCCTGACCCTGATACCCCTGCTAATACACAGGACCCTGCAGATCCCTGGAGGAGTCTAGAAGCTGACAGGCCTTGGACCATGACCCCTAAAGAGGATGTTAGCAGACTTCACAGGTCTGCAGGTACATTTAAGGTGATGGCCTTTTGCTGGGCCATGGAGACCCCATTGTGCATCCCTGTCAGAGGGTCCGAGCACACTACCTAGACTCTCACTCAGTGGTCTCCATCTGAGATGGGCCTCTGGCTTCAAGCCTGGCACACCTCTAAGAGTTTTTCTCTTGTTCTAAATGGGATCAAATCAATCATAGGCTGAGACATGTCAGAACCCCACATGTCAGTGTCATCTGGGGAGGGCACACCTGTATTGAGGGGTGTACATTTTTCAAAGAACAGATTCTACAGCCTTGTACCCAGGTCACAGCCTTGACCCTTCAAGAACTTTCAGGTGATTTTCAGTAGTGAGAAGGACTTGGGAGGAGGGGGAATGATATTCTACAGGGGTATGAGGTAGAAATAATTTATATTTCTCTGCAGACAAAAGCAATCTATTTTTATGCTCTTAGCTTTGGGTATGTACAAGAACAAGTTGGGAAGAAACCAAATTATAAGTATTCAGAGTCCCTGACTTGGAATAAGCCATTTTAAAAGTACAGCATGCCCCCCCAACTCTTTTTTAAAAATCACAATATTTTTATCTTCTGTTTGTTTCTGAGCTGAAAAGAAATGCCCTAAGCTACACCCAGCTGTGGGGTTTGTAGACCAAAGACTACTGTTTTCTTCCTGTGGGAACCCTGGGGTGTTCTGGGTTAAAAGGCCTGCACTGGCCATGTGTGTTTAAAAACAAGGCTGACTGAGAAGCCTGCGGCTCCAGTCAGACTCCAGCCTGCTGTTAATGGAGGACAAAGGACCACTTACAGCTTCCTCCTCACCCTGTAACAAATAATGCACTCTGTAGACTTCCTCTGAAGCCCGGGCCACCATCCATCCTCCTGCTGGGGGCAGCAGCAGGCTTCTTCCGGCTGCTTTCCCTGCGGTCAGCCTGGCCGGTCAGGCATGGAGGCCCAGCTCTGCTCTGAGATAAGGCCCAGTTAACCACATTAGCAGGAGCTTGGCAGCACCTCTGTCTGGTGTGGGGACACTGCAGAGCCCTCAGGGCAGGGGGAGGACTTTGCCCTGCCAACAGAGCTTGTCCCAGCTTCCAGTGAGGCTCCTAGGAAGTCCTCTTGACTGCTCTGGCCCAGAGGGTGGTCTCTTAGTTACACTCAGCTAACATGTGTTTTGTTCCGCATCCCTCCCTTCCTCCCCCCACCCCCGGAGCTGGGGACCAACCCAGGGCCTTGTGCTTCCTAGGCAAGCGCTCTACCACTGAGCCAAATCCCAACCCTTTTTTACAGCCTGTGCAGATGGGCTTTCGCACTTCACCCCACTTATTGGTATTCCACGGTGCACTCAGCTCTTAGCATTTCACAGCAATCAAGTTTATTCACTCAGCGCATGAAGTTGGCACCAATGTTTTCCTATGTCACAGACAACTCCAGGTATTATTCCTGCCATCACCACCACCACCACCACCACCACCACCACCACCACCACCACCACCACCACCCACCACCACCACCACCATCATCATCATCATCATCATCATCATCATATGTGTATGAGTGTTTTGCCTGCATATCTGCTCACTGTTTTCACGACTGATGCCCACAAAAACTAGAGAGGGCTTCAGGTTCCCTGGAACTGGACTACAGATAGTTGTAAGCTACCCAAATAGGAATCAAACCCTAGTCCTCTCATGGAACCCAGGCTGCTCTCAAACTAGATATTTAGCAGAGGATGATCTTGAACTTCTGATCTTCCTGCCTCTGCCTCCCAAGTCCAGTGATTACAGGGATGTACCACCACTTCTGTTTGGTGTGGCAGGAGATCAAATCCAGGGCTTCATTCATGCTAAGTGAACACTCCACATACGCACGCACGCACCCCTCCTGCATTTCTTTTTCTTAGCCTTCATCCTTGCACTTACATCATGCGGTCGATATCTGGCCCCTGGCTTCTATCATGAGCCCCAAGCCGGCAGGGATTTTCCTTCCAAGGGGCTGGAGACCCAGCATGATCAACCCCTGGCCCCTGGGCTTGCTCAGTGGGAGAATGAGACAGAATGCTGTCTTTTTCTGTGGCAGCACGCCTGGTCAGCAGACGCTGCACTCAGCTGCTTCCTCATCAGCCCCCTGGCAGAGGTGGGGTGAGTGGTGGTGGGGGTCACTGAGGTTGACCGCCTTTGTTCAAACACTGCTCCCACTGCTCGGATGTATGACACGGAAAGCTATCAGTCCATTCTGAATCTAAATGGTCACATTCCTAACACAGGGGAAAAATAACACCCACTTGGCTGGGTTGTTGTGAGAACTGGAAATAACCTATGGACTATGTGGTTTATCAAAGGGCCCGGTAATGGACAGCTTGCATAAACCTCCCTGTCCTGCAAGCTCAGGGAGTCAGGGACCGAAGGGAAAGGCGTAGGATCTATCCTCCATCTTTCACTGGATTATAAAGTTCTGAGACGGGGGTGAGGTGTGTCAGAATGTGGGCCAGGCCTGTGTGTGTAATCCCAGCCCTCCAGATGCAGAGACAAGAGGCCAGCTGGGTCTACAAACAGAGTTCTGGGCCATGTCACATAGACAAGTCAGTGAGGCATGGACACCAAAGGACCTAGAAATGATCTGTGACATGTTTTTAAAAATCAATGCAAGGCAGAATGTGGTGGCACGCACCTTTACTGTCAGCACTCAGGAAGCAGGAGCAGACCAGTCTCTGTGAATTCAAGGCCAGCCTGGTCTAAATAGTGAGATGATCTAAAAAGTAAAAATCAGTATAAACCAGGCACGGTAGCCAATGAAATCCCAGCAACGCAGGAGGCAGAGGCACCAGGAGAGACTATCTCTAAAGCCAGCTACATGGCAAGATCCTGTCTCCATAAGTAAATAAATAAAAAGAAATCGAAATGTAAAATTTGAGGGTAGATCAGTGGAAGAGCACCTGTCTAGCATACAGACACAAGGCTCTGGGCACAGTATCAACAACTTCCCTACACACACACACACACACACACACACACACACACACACACACACACACAGAATGAGAGAGACAGAGACAGACAGACACACAGAGAGACAGAGAGACAGACATGCACACACACACACACAAACGCACAGAGAGAGAGAGAGAGAGAGAGAGAGAGAGAGAGAGAGAGAGAGAGAATAAGAACCAGATCCACAGCCTTACCCTTTCCAAGCAAGGGCTCTATCACTGAGCTAAATCCCCAACCCCAAGCAGTAACTTCTTATTTCTCACGTTTCTCTGATTGCCTGAGTGGTTCCTCTGTCCTGGGATTCAAGTGCGCTCTCGCTCCCTTTCTCTCTTCCCTCTCCCTCTCTCCCTCTCCTTCCCCCTCTCCCCCATATGAGGGGCAGCATACGTGTGGAAACTGGAAAGGGTGAATGCCCGAGGGCTGGGCTGTGAGACTAGATGCCACAAACACATAGATATGTGTATATAGTGGTGGCTTGCTCTTCACATACCCCTGTGCCTAGGTAAGAGTGGCTTTGAGGTTAAGCCCTCAAAGCAAATCATGGGCACTGCCTTCAACAAAGCTATAGCCATGTGTGCTTGCTTACGTAAAACAGGCCCAAGTGTGTTCCTTCCTCCACACCCTCACCAGGGAAGGACCTTTCCAGGTGTCTCCATCTTTGTCAATCTGATAGCTAAATAATTGTATCTTCTCTCTATAGTAGTGTTTGAGTGCCTTTTTGTGGTTTATTATTCTTCACACTGAGAAGTCAGTCTGTGGAAAAGTTCATATATTTCCTGTGCCGTCCAAGGAACAAGATGATGATGAGAGGGTGGGGGAGGGGGTTTAGAGAGGATGAAAATATCCCTACTTGAGGTCTCTGTTCAGAGCCTCTGCAGATCACTCAGTAGGTACTGAGTGACATCAGTAGAGTGATTCGGGATGTGATTAGCAAATTATTAAGCCGCTGTCCCTGGCTCCATATTCACTTACTCAGACACGTCTGTCCAGTGTGCCCTGAAATTCCCAACCAGAGAAGATTCTGACCTTTCCTGGAATTGTGAGGCAGCCAGGGCCCGGGTAGGCAAAGGAAGGTATAGGCGGTTGGCTGTAAGCCTGGGAAGAAAAGCTGCCATTTAATACCCATTTCGGCTTTTCCCACCTCTTAATCTTACTTCCCCAAGAGAAGGGCGGTAAGAAGAAGATTCAGGCCTTGGTGAGCCAGGTGGAACTGCCCAGGGCTTAATTCAGACACTTAATGGCTGAGGTCAGGTACCTCTGGAGAACTCTGTGTCCAAACTTCAGCCTCACAGACCTCCCACAAGAACAGGTCTGTGATCAGTGTCTCCTTATATACTCTAGACCAGACTGGCTCAAACTTGCCATCCTCCTGCCTCAGCCTCCCAAGTGTTTGTCAAGCTTACAAGTGTTTGTCACCACACCCACTTTATTTTATTTATTTATTTTATTTATTTATTTTTTTTTGGTTCTTTTTTTCGGAACTGGGGACCGAACCCAGGGCCTTGCGCTTCCTAGGCAAGCGCTCTACCACTGAGCTAAATCCCCAACCCCACCACACCCACTTTAAATAAGGACCCATCTGGTAATAAGATACAGTAAAGCCATGACTCACTCTGTTGGCCGAGGGTTAGGTTGTCTAGGGGCCGAGAAGGGAATGAGTGGGCTGAGGAACTTCAGGAAGCCCTCATCAGCAGTGGGCTCACCTATGCAGTCTCTTCACCCAGCACCCTGTGAAGGCAGAGTCATAGCATGCAAATCGCTCCTTCTCTGAGTTGAGCCCAGCCAAGGAGAGTGCCTGGTTCTAGCTGTTTGCCAGACCATGTCTCTGTGACCCATTGCTTCCCCTGGGTCTTCTTCTCACTTCTTTGCTCCAAGCTGTGTAGTTTGGTGAATCTGACACAGTGACTGAGCTGACAAGATGTGAATCCCATTTTCACAGTTTCCAACTCTGTTTTTCCAACTGTCACTTGAGAGGGGAGGCAGAGAGGCTCGTGGGAGCCCTTTTCTAAAGGCACAGGAGGGACTCGAGAGGTGCCATGGGCAAAATGGCTGTCCTTGGGTCCTCCTTGGTCCACATGCTTCCTCATGTCTGTTGGCACTGAGAAAAGGTGTCTGAGTGGTTGCCAGGCAATCCACAAGAGGAGACTGGGTGGAGACTGGCAGCCGGTAACGTGGATGGATTCCTTCGGAAATTTTAATTCCCAAGAGTATTATATTTGTAAAACAAAGTATTGCAAATTATTCATGAGGGCTTAGGTCAAAGTATATATTTTTGACAACCTCAAACCTATATAATTTGGGGATACAAAATGTACCTCCTTGCCAGGCTGGGAAACACAGCACTGGATATGCTAATAGGCCCAATGGGACCATTAACCTCCTGCTAATCCTTTTAGGGCTTACTCTTATATTTTTTTTTTTAAGAGAAAACTCAGGTTAAATATTTATTATACAGGAAAGGAGTGCTGCTGCTTCCTCCTGCTTTTCCTGTGTTGTTGCTGTTAATAATTTAATAGATTATAGCACACAAAGAGTTGAAATGTGAAAGACAAAATGCAACGTGGAAAAATACAGGGCCACAGGAACCCCCATTCCTCCCTTCCCCCAATTCTGCCAGAAGAGGCTTCCCTGGCATCTGTAACAATGTGTCCTTCTGAGAGCCCATGGCTGTTTGCATAAAACAACATACACAGATATTAAGGTTAATTATCTTTTTTTGGTTGTTCTTTAAAAGAAAATGACTAAGGGGTTGGAGAGATGGCTCAGTGGCTAGATCACTGGCCGCTCTTTCCAGAGGATCCGGGTTCAATTCCCAGCACGTGTCGACGACGTTCACTACTGCCTGTAACTCCAGTTCCAGGGAAGCCAATGTCCCCAAGGAGCACCAAGCTTGCAAGCAAAATGCCCACACACATAAAAATAAATTCATTAAAAGAAGACAATTATTAATTTTTTTTTTTACCATGGTAACAGGCCCCTGGCGTTAGGGAAGCATCTCTGGCAGCTGGTGTGGTGACTGCAGATGAGTGGCCACCAGCTCCAGTGGGTTATACACATTTGGGTGTTCATTCCTGCCCAGGGCCTCAGCTGCTCCTGCTTGTGACCAAAAATGGTCTTACTCAGCATTATCTCACGCGTTCTCTTTGACTTTTTTTTTTCTTTTTTCCTCTCTGGGCTCCAAATGTCCGACAGTTTCTAAAAATAAAGTCGAAGACTCGTCACCACCACGGTTGTGCCAGAGCTCACGGCTCCGACTCTGAAGATTACTCTGAACGAAGAGGCCAGGAAACCCTGAGAACAAAGCGAGGTGCCACCGGAGGGGCTTGCGGAGCTCAGGGGAGCAAGAGAGCAAGCGAGCGAACGCTGTGTTCCAGGCCTCAGGCTGGCCTCTAGGGATACAGGGTTGGCGATTGGACGGCTCGGCACAGTCCCCAAGGAACACGGGGGCTGGACTAGGGCTGTCAGAACAGTTGGGGCTCACACTGTGAAGGTGACCTTCGCATAGACTTTGGTTTTTGTTTTGTTTTGCTTTGAATGCACTTAGAAGTCACATGACCTATAGTACAGTAAAAAGAAGAGAGGGGGAGTGGAAATAGTAATGATCCTTATGTGCCGGCAAGCAGGCTGATCATTGTGTCCAGCTGCTTCCTTAGCTTGACTCTGCTCTCTCTACAGCACTCTGCCCTGTCCCACAGCAGAGCACGTGGCTCAGAGATGGCAAGCTCAAGGTCACAAGGTGGGGTGTAGTAGACGACACACATTCATACCCAGAACCTCCTGATTTTAATGCACAGACCATAGGCTCTGGGGGGAAACCAAGGTCCACTGTGCTGGCTTTTTTTCTCTCTCTTTTTTTAATGTCAACTTGACACAAGCTAGAGTTATCTGAATGGAAGAAGCCTCAATTGAGAAAATGGCCCACAAGATCTACCTATGAGGCATTTCCTTACTTAGTGATTGATGACAGAAGACCAGCCCATTGTGGGTGGGGCTGCCCCTGGACTGTGGTCCTAGATTCTATAAGGAAGCAGGTTGAGCAAGCCGTGGGGAGCAAGCCGGTAAGCAGTACCCCTCTGTGGTCTCTGCCACAGCTCCTGCCCCAAGGCTCCTGACTTGCTTGTATTCTTATCCTGACTTGCTTCAGTGATGGACTACAAAGTGTCAGTGTAAGCCAAATCCATGGCTTCTGGTCATGGTGTTTCTTCATAGCAACAGTAACCCTAAGACACTCACCCACCTGGCACTGGGAAGCCACTGACCTATCCCTTGACGATTTGTTCCAGAATAAAAACATCCTATTAAAATAAGCAATTCGTTATTTATAGAAGCAATGGTTTATTCCTAGGCTACTCTGTTTCATTCTGGTAGGTAAGTAGGTTAGCTCACTGCATTCTGCCCTGAGGTAGCATGATTTCATAGAAAGCAATATAACATTAGTTGGTAACAGGGCCATGGATTTTCTTCAGAATCTCTCAGCTGAGCAGAGGGAGTGTAGGGTCCACATCTCATCCTGTCAGGGTGGAAACCCCACCCTGCTCCTACTTGCTTCGAGCAAACACAGCCAGCAACTGCAACCACCCAAGAGGGCTGAGCTTTCCAACCACCCTTCAGACTAAAGTCAGCCTTTCTCCCTCTCTGAACAGTGTAGGGGAGGCATTTGTGAGAATTCAATGGGAGAAAGGGGAGTGTAAAGGAATTATTTATTCTAGCTAGCCTGTATAACAGACAGACACTTAGCATTTTATTTATAAGCTCTAAGCCTAGACGGGGCAGGTGCTATGCTGTTCTCACCTGTTTCCAAACCATATGCCCCATGTTACTTGCTGTTGGAGTCTCACCTGGGCTACCTCTGTCCCATCAGCCTGTGCTGGCCACGTGCTCATGTCCATCTCCTCTGAATATGGCCTTCTCCCCTCTCCATCTTCTTCCTTCTTCCCCTGGTTTCTCCTGAGCTCCCCACCTCAATCCTCGAGTCCTGCCTTTCTTTCTCTCTACTCCCCAATCACAGGCTCTAGCCTCTTATTAACCAGTCAGCTTTAAATTGGGGAGCAAGGCTGACACAACACAGGCCGGTGTACATGAGACCGCACTCATCTGTCTGGACAGCAACCGGATCTTGGGGCTGAGAATTTAGCATTTGTGGACATAGCAACAGACCAACCCCCCAACAACTCATGGTGTCCAAGGGCTACCCCTGGGTCTGCTGCATCTTCTGCAGCTATGGGTGGAGTTCATTCCTATCAGCTCAGCTCACCCCTGCTCCTTATTCCCTGCAGCTTCCCTCCACAGTGGGTAGGAGTGCAGCAGCCATTAGCTTTTAACTCCACTTGTAGAAGGCACAGGACACTCTCCTGAGACCTTGCTCCTTGGCTGACTGCTGGGCTGGCTGGCATCTTGCTAAGCTACAAACCCTCTTCACCCTGTTTTCCTCTCCCGGCCTACCTGCTGCCCTTCTGTCCTGAGAATCTGTCCTTACCTCTAGTCTAGATTCTCCTGACATTTGCTCTCCTCCCATAATCCTCTGGGCAGGAAAGGGTGGGTTCCTCCTTTCCTTCCTCTACAATCAACTTCGTAGCTAAGTCTGAATAGTGAACAGCGGTGAGAGACGCCAAACTCAATTGTTTTTCTCCAGAGGAGAGGCTGGTAGCCTCTAACTCAGTCTCTTCCTTTTATGCCCTCAGGTCAGTGTTTGCAAAGGGTTCCAAAACCATTCCTCACAGCTTCCTCTTCAGATCTCACACTGGGAGTCGGGGTAGTGGTGTCTTACTTTGACATGTAGGACTGACAACGAAATCTTGGTTTTTGGTCAATGGAAACTAAATGAAAATTAAAGAAGAAAGATCCATCTGTAACATCTGGGGTCTCTCGCGTTGGCGTGAGTGCATGAAGGGCTCAAGTATGTGCGTACATGGGGTCTGAGACTTTCTCAGTCACATACATGAACCATGGGCAGGAAAACCTCCATGTAAACATCATTGCTGGGCGGGGTGGCACACACCTTTAATCCTAGCGCTTGGGAGGCAGAGACAGGCAGATCTCTGAGTTCAACCTCGCCTGGTCTACAGAGTGAAACTGTGTCTCGAAAACCTAAATAAATAAATAAATAAATAAATAATAAATACCATCGACTAGCTCCGAAAGAGCTGGGCCAATAGCAGGAGTTTGTCACTGTTGAATTTAAGATAATTCATCTAATTATACTTTTTCCTCCCCTTCCATAGGCCTACTGTGCTTTTGTTTGATTTGTTTGGCTTATCAAGGTCAAGTTGCACTTTAGATAGGAAGATTAAATTAATTATAAAAATTTTAAGGCCAGGCAGTGCTGATGAATGCTGGTAAATCCCAGCACTCAGAATATAGAGTCAGATAGGTCTGTGAGTTCAAGGCCGGCCTGGTCTTTAGAGTTCCCAGGACAGCCAGGGCTTCACAGAGAAACTTCGTCTCACTACTTAATTTCTTAAAATATTGTGTTCTCTTTCATTTTTTCTTTTAGAAGCAGAGGCCACACTCATACAGACAACCAGAACATTTTTAAGTGTGCCATTTTGTGGACTGACGATGTCAATATCTGGTGACCCCAAATTCTCATTCCTGACAAAACAGTCAGGGCTAACACTTTCCTTGCGATTGTTCCTTTTGGTCCTGATTCGGGGGTGGGGACTGGGAGGTGCATTGTGTAACCGGCTAAGAGGTATGGAAGGAGGCTTGTGTTCCCCAGTCTACTAGGCTTGGGAAAGGTTTCCTCCTCTCTTTCTCCTTCCTTTTCCTCTTTCTCTCCGACTTACTTACCACCTATCTGTCCACATGCTCTTGCTATACCTCTCTAAATGGTTCTGAGGCTGCTACATAGCCCAGACTTCACGGCCCTCCTGCTTCAGCCTCCAAGTGCTAGGATTATAGACATGAACCACTCTGACCAACTCCAAACTTTATGTTCTACTTCTTTAAAAAAATTTTTTTTATTTACTTATTTTAATTTTAATTACTTAATAAGTACACTGTCACTGTCTTCAGACACACCAGAAGAGGGCATCAGATCTCATTACGGATGGTTGTGAGCCACCATGTGGTTGCTGGGATTTGAACTCAGGACCTCTGGAAGAACAGTCAGTGCTCTTAACCACTGAGCCATGTCTCCAGCACTGTTCTACTCCTTTAAAGGAAAAAAATGTTTTCTGAGTGCTTGAGATGCAAGGCTTTGTGTGTTCTGGGGAAGACACTGAACCACTGAGCTACATTTCCGAAGCCCAACATTGGTTCTCAGAGAGCCATTCAATAGGCCGGTGTTACATGAAACGGGCCAGGAGTACCGCTTTAGAGTGAACTGTGCGGGGGAAGACACTTTTTAAATTATTTGCTATTTCCTTGTGAACATCCATAGCCCCCGAATCAAAGGAGGAGCCAGCAAATCAGATGAATCCCATAGTCAGCAGAGAATCCCAGGGTCCCAGAACGTGTCCCATCTCCCAACCCCCTCCATGAGACTCTGAGGGAAGAAAGTTCATTGTTTCCGAAGTTTGTTATGGAGAATGTGCTGCTTGGCTCAAAGCTGGGAGCTGCTCAGTCTTACCTGTACCCATAAGCAACCACAGAAGAAAAGTTGTGGTGATTTCAATAAGCACAGCCTCCACAGGCCAATAGGGGCACCACTAGGAGGCGTGGCTTATTGGTGTGGGCGTGGCCTCCTTGGAGGAAGTGTGTCACGGGGGTGGGCTTTGAGATTTTAGATGCTCAAGCCAGACCCAGTGGTTCGCCAATCTGCTTCCTAAATGCTGAGAATGCTCAAAAGTTCAAAAGGAAGTTTGAAGAATGCAGGAAAGAAATTGAAGAGAGAGAAAAGAAAGGACTAGGCAAAAATGATAATGCCAAAAAGGTGGCTGAGAAGCTGGAAGCCCTTTCAGTGAGGGAGGCCAGAGATGAAACTGAAGAGAAGTCTGAGAAGCAATGTCTTTTACTCTTTCCCCTTTCCTTTTCTTTTTAAAATTTTGCCCCACCTTTAAGGGTTGTTTTTATTCTGTTTTGTTTTTACAAAGGACTTTATAAAGGACTGAATTTCAACCTTCAGGTTTTTGGTTTTTTTGCTTTTTCTTTTTTCTCCAAGTTTTGACACCATTGAACATGACTTCGGAAATCCATTTCCCAGTCATGAAAATGTACTGTGATAACTTCCTTTTCCATAGTGGAAACATGTATAGTCATCAAAAATAGTGAATAAAAAATGCCTTTGAAAACCTGAAGAAAAAAAAAAAAGACTTGACATGGTCATGGTGTCTCTTCAGAGCAATAGAAACCCTAACTAAGACAGGGGAAAGAACGAGAATTCAAGAATGCGCATGCACTGCCTTCTTCGTTCTGCTGCATTCTGCGTAGCCTGCAGTTATGATACTAACCCTCTA
Source organism: Rattus rattus (assembly GCF_011064425.1). Classification (NCBI taxonomy): domain Eukaryota; kingdom Metazoa; phylum Chordata; class Mammalia; order Rodentia; family Muridae; genus Rattus; species Rattus rattus. The sequence continues at coordinate 6,425,721 of NC_046168.1, read as the reverse complement.
AGACTGTAAGTGACGAGCAATATTAGTTGTGACAGAATTCTGCCTGTTTGTTGTGAACCTGTCTGGCCAAGGTCATAAAGAGGAAGTGGATCCTAGCAAATTCCATGGTGGGTGACTGAGGTGGTTTGAATGAGAAAGGCCCCCATAGGCTCGTATTTTTCACTGCTTGCTCCCGGGTTAAACTGTTTAGGAAGGAGGAGGAGGAGGTGTGACCTTGCTGGAGGATGTGTGTCACTGTGTGGTGTGTGGGAGGGGTAGCTTTTGAGGTTTCAAAGCCCTCATGAGGCCTAATCTCAGTCTTTTTCTACCTGCCACTTTCCAATTAGATGTGAACTTTCAGCCAGTGCTCCAGGTCTATGCCTGCCTGCCTGGCTGTCATGTCTGCCTGCCTGCTCTTCCTCCCAACCCCCATCCCTCTCAAGCCCCCTTCAACCCTCTCCTCCTCCACTGTTGGGATTCAGACTCTAGACAAACAGCTGAGGTGCATATTTAACTTACCAAAGTGGAGCGACCTGGCCTCCAGGTTCTCCAAGCATCCCTCAGTCCCTACATGGTATTATAACCTGCCTTCTACCCCTAACTTTCCAGCCCAGGGCTGGGCCTCCTCTCCCCTCCCCTCCAACCCTTCCTACATAATCCAGACATTTTGGTCTCTTCCTGTCCTCATCCCCTCCCCCCCACCTCTCCTCTCCCTCTCCCTCCCTCCCTGCCTTCTCTCTCCTCCCTCCCCTCTATCTCCCTTCCTATGGCCACCTCACTAGCCTCATTCTTTGGGACCAGTGAACTCACTCAGGACCAGTTTTCTAATAAACCTACCTTTACATAGTAATCTGGTTTGAGTTGGCTCATTTCGCCTGCAGAGAAATAACTTATCATCTATCATGATGGTCATGGACTCACTGTCCAAAACTGTAAGCAAACTCCCAATTAGATACTTCTTTTATGTTGCCTTGGTCATTGTGTCTCCTCACATCAATAGAAAAGTGACTGGTTGGACATGGTGACACAGCCTTTTAATCCCAGCACTCAGGAAGCAGAGGTAGGTGGATTTCTGAGTTCAAGGCCAGCCTGGTCTACAAAGTGAGTTCCAGGACAACCAGGGCTACACAAAAAGACCCTGTTTTGAAAAAAACAAAACCCAAACCAAACTAAAGAAATGTGAAAATAATAAAACAGTGACCAAAAAACTAAACTTTGTAGACAATTGGGGTGGGGTGGGGTGGGGTGGGGTGGGGCAGGGCGGTACCTTCAGAACAGAACAAGACCCCTGTGTCTCAAACGCAGTACCACATAGGTTGTGTTGACTTAAGTCAACCTCAAAACAGAAAGGATAGCATGGGTTGGGAGGACTCCAAGATGAGCTAGAGAAGACAACACAATCTTGCTTACCTGGAAAAGACCTCTTGGGCCATTTACCCCTCTCTAGCTGACCTAGATGAGGGAGGCAAAAAGCCAGTTTGTTCGAAATGGTATTACAAAAACAAAGCCACAGAGGTCAAACTTCTGACTGCACAGGTCATAAATCAGTGGTGTGGTATCCATGGCCCTGCAGAGCACAGTGCTTGTAAAGTAAGTGGACACTGTAGCCCAGGGGCCTTTCCCTGGCCTGCCTTTCCTACTACAGTTACCAAACACCTCCCCACACAGCCTCTGCCCTGTGAATTGAGTTCTTCGGATTACAGCCTGGGGTAAATGAAACTCAGGCCATTTCCGGAAGTTGTGGGTGCTTCTCCAGGCTTCAGCCATGAGTTCCTGCTGTCTTGAGTTTTCTTCTTAGGTTTGTTTCATTCAGAGGTTGTGTATTAGCTTTGAGGACATGGTGTCTGTATTTCTCTGTACCTGTGTACATTACAGCTTTGTGTTTATAAATCCTTGTATAAAGGGTGAATGGGCCAGAGAGATGGCACAGCAGTTAAGAGCACTTGCTTACTTTTGCAAAGGACCTGAGTTCAGTTCTCAGCACCTCCATGGCAGCTAACCGTAACCGTCTGACCATCTGTGAATAGTTGCTTTTATTTATTTTATTTATTTTCTATTTATGAGGGTTTTGCAAACCTGGTGCCTCAGGAGGCCAGAAAAAAAAGCATTAGATCCCCTGAAATTGGAATTATAGACTATGTGAGCTTCTATGTGGGAGGTGAGAATCAAACCCTGGTCCTCTTGAAGAACTTCTTAGCCACCTCTGCTGTGATTGGTAGAGCATTTTAAAAGGTGACCTTTCTGGCCAATCCATCAACTTCCTCATTCCTATCAAGAAAGGTCCAAGAACCAAGTTCAGGTTATGTCTCCCTGCCTCTTGGTTACAAAGGTAGGCTCCTGCCTCTGGGTGTGGTAATTTAAATAGGTATGGCCCCATAGACTCATGTGTTTGACTACTTGGCCTATAGGGAGTGGCACTATTAGGAAGTGTGGCCTCGTTGGAGTAGTTACAGCCTTGTTGGAGGAAGTGCGTCACTATGGGCGAGGACTCTAGAGTCTTACATATGCTCAGGCTGTTCCCAGGGTGGCACACGGTCTCCTGCTGCTGCCTGTGGATCAAAGTGTAGAACTCTCAGCTCCTTCAGCGCCATGTCTGCTGTAGCTGCCATGCTTCCTGCCATGATGATACTGGACTGAACCTCTGAAACTGTAAGCCAGCCCCAACTAAATGTCTTCCTTTATAAGAGTTGCTGTAGTCATTGGGTCTCTCCACAGTAATAAAACTCTAAGACACTAGATATTTCAGATTTGTTCTTTTAGACATTTGAAACTGGTCAGAGACTCAATTTCTACCAGTCTTTTGTTTTCTTTTTCTTTCTTATAATTTATCAATCAGATTTATATCAGTAACTTCTCACCCCACAAAACATCTACACAATAAACTTGGAGCCAATTGATATTGATATAAACTGCCCACCTGGATAAGACAAATTGTCCTATAAAAATCCATCCCTTATGAAATATTCACAGTTACCTGTGGCCGTTTAAAGCCACACAGATCTGGGTCGACCTTCTCAGCCTCCATCTTGGTTCTTCTTTTTCTCTACCAGTCTTCTGAATAGGAGCTGTTACGCCTCATTGCCATCTTCTACCACATACTTGGAACACAGAAGATCCACTGGAGAAAATGTGGAGCATGTGCAGGAAACAGTATTCGTGATTGTCCGTGTGGCCTGGGACGGTGGGGGTGGGGTGGGAGGAATATGGATGATGATGAGGAGGAGGTCTATCCAGGCCCCAGATCCTGGCTTTTGCCTTCCATGAGGTCCTCCTGTGGGTTCTGAGAGAGAACCTGACTCTCTTTTCGTTCATCTTTTTTAATTCTGTTCATCTGGGTGGCTTTCTACTTGTAACCTCAGACCTTGACTAAGCAAGAACCATAAACGATCCTTGTACTGAATTCCCAAGCACACAGCATCTGCTCTACCTTCCGGACGCATCTAGAATGAAACACCTTTCACCTCCACAAACCACAGCTACCGAGTCTTCATTACCTCACTCAAACGGGTTCAGTAGCCCCCTCGGCTGCTCTCCCTTCTACCCATGACACCTGCAGCTCAGTCTCCAGCTGGCCACCATAGCTGTGCCCCTCTCCCCACTGACTTCCCATACCTTTCTGAACTAATTGGTCCCCAAATCAGTAGGACAGAGACAGCTGCCCTTGAGGAGAGCTCCCATAGTCCAGAGCAGGCATTGGATGGGTGGAGTTAGGAGAGTGTCAACATAGACAAGATGCTCGTAGTGAGGAGGAGAATGAAAAGGCATGACGTCATGTGAGGAGCAAGGATGCAGTACCTTGGAGGGTGCGTGAAATGTCCCATTGATGTGGGGCAGCACTGTCACGTAGGCAGGAAGAGCCTAGGTAGGTGGGATAAGAGTCTGTGGAGAGCTTTTGGGGCTGCTTGGCAAGAATTTGACATTGAGCCAGGACAAGGAAGTAGGCTTCAGGCAGGAATCTGATTTTAGGCTAGAACAAAGAAGTAGGCTTCAGGCAAGCGTATGACTTTGGCCTAGGACAGGGAAGTAGGCTCAGATAATCTTGGTCATCCTGACAAGCCCTTAGAAACAGTGGTGATGGGACTTTGTTTATTGCCTTGCTTGTTCCTTGGCTATTTGTGTTTATTGTCTTGCTTGTTCCCTTAACCTAGAATTTACCTTACTACTTGCATGCAATTAAAAGAGTATAAACGCAGACTAGGAAAAAAATAAATTTGCCTTTCAGCCTAGGAACTGACTGAGGGTCATGCTACAGTGTTGTCTAATTGTCTCTTTCTTTTTAATCCTCACTCTGCCACTGGAGAACCCACTGACTGACTGAGATGGCTTGGTCAAGAGTCCATGGGGATCACAGACCTCGACTTGACTCTCAGGGACTGAAGTAAAGATGGTAGGTATATCTACACCGGGAGAGCCTGCCTTGACAAGTCGGAATCTGAGCACATAGAGGGATGGGCTTGGATGGGAAGTCAGGTGGTGAGGGAGAGGGATGAGGTCACACTGATGACGATGGGGAAAGGGATCAAACAAATGACTATGTGGGAACTAATGGGAACTGAACATCATTATCAGGGAAGGAAGTTACAGTTGTGAAAGAGGCAGCAACTGGGTTAGAATGGGAAGTTATCAGAACTCATGGCTTTTAAGCCCCACGCAGGTACAGAAAAACAGAGAAACACATAGGCAAACTATAAATGCTTGCCAGCTCCTTACACAGATGGCCTGGGCATAGAGGCACTTTTACTAGCACATGACACACCTCCCAGATCTTGGCTTCTTGTTTTACAGTCTCAGGAACCATAGTGCCCAGGAGAAATGACTGATTGCTATAATATGACATACAAGTACAAAAGGTACAAGGGAAATTCTATTGTGTCAGAGAACACAGGTGTGATAAAAATAAGTAAATAATGGAAACGGGTTCATGCCACTGCTGAAGCCACCAAAAGTCTGTCCACTGGTCAAAGCTGTGACAATTTGAATACCAAAGGAAGCAATGCCATTAATACCTTCCTTTGGCTTTGCAATGCCGGGGATGGAACTCAGAGCTCGTTACACCGGAAGCAGGCAAATTCTCTACCACAGAGCCATGCATGCCTTCAGCCCAATGGTCTTAACCTGTAGCTTGAACAGAGGTTCAATTCCCAGGACCCACACTAGGCAGCAGATCCTGCAACTTCAATAATAGAGGAGCCCCTTCTTGCCTCTGCAGGCACTACATACATGTGCTTGTGCATACATGTTTTCAGTTGTACACACATCCACATATAATCAGTTTGTGTATAATAGTAAATAGAAAATCGTAACTCTGCACTAATATAAATAAATACTTACATGGTTTCAAGTACCTGTTCCCCTCCCCATATGCCCCAAAATTTTCAAGAGTAAAGAGTAACTTTACAGTGGGGCGTGACAGACCTGACTCTAATCAGGTGACCAGAGTGAACCTCATTAGCAACGGGGTGAATAAACGCACATGCCAATGCCCAGAGGCCGTGAAAAGCAGCGCCCCTTCCCTGAAATGTTTTTGAATGATGCACAGCCAGAATCTAATCAGAGGGCCAAACCCTGTGCGGACCTACCGGCCTTCCACGGTCAAAAGAGCCAGATTCTTGCAGGCTGCAGAACCGTCCAGAACGGTTTGAAACTGAAGGAAACCAAAGAACGACGATGACTAAAGGTAACGTATGATGCTGAACTGTCTGGCCAACTGGGGTCCAGGGAGCTGGGCTGGCCTCTTAGATCTTGGCTGCAGGCTGTAGGTTTAGTCCAGGTCTGCGCTGCACATCTCTCATAGCTCCTGGATGAGCAAGTGGCTCCCGCAGACTGTTTTCATGGGGAAAAAAGAGCAGAAAAACTTCAGCTATCTAATGGTGTCTCAAGTTCAGGTCACTTCACAGCTGGGAATTTTAATTAGCTAATGCAAGTCAAGCTCAAGCCCAAAAGATGGAAATATAATCGTGTCACGATGAGGCAGGGAAGACATGGGACCAGAAATGGGATCGATTGGCCACACTTTCTGTGTCCTAGTTCTTCCTTCCTTTCTTCCTTTTACTTTCTTTATTCTTTCTTCTATTATTTATTTATTTATCAGAGCTGAGGACCCAGGGCAAGCGCTGTACCACTGAACTAAATCCCCGATCTTCTTCTTCTTCTTCTTCTTCTTCTTCTTCTTCTTCTTCTTCTTCTTCTTCTTCTTCTTTTCTTCTTCTTCTTCTTTTTCTTCTTTTTTAATATTTTATTTATTTTTATTTCATGTACATTGGTAATTTGCCTGCACATTTGTCCATATAAAGGCGTCAGAACCCTGGAAACTGGAGTTACAGATGGTTGTGAGTTGCCATGTGGATGCTGGGAATTGAACCCAGGTCCTGTGGAAGAACAGCCAGTGCTCTTAACCCCTGAGCCATCTCTCTCCTCTTTCTTCTTTTTAATAAGGTCTTTGTAGGGAGTGAAAACTGTCCTGAGTGAATGTGTATTGTTGGCCTGGGTAAGGCCATGTCATGAACCCCAGTGCTCTAGAAGGAAATGGCAAAGCCTTCCCTCGTGGTCCCGGTGTGAATGTTGTCAGTGTGTGCAGAAAATGTTCACCATAGCTTTCTCCCCCAGGCTGTTTAAGACCCGAAGAGTGCTCCCCTCCTGATTATATAGCTCCTACAGAGATTAGCTAAACCTGCCCCAGTGTTCAGCTGGGTAGAATAACTCTACTCCTTGTTTATATGTGTAATAACCCTGCCTCCTTGTCCAGCTGTATATAATAACGAGGCTGGAGAGATGACCCAGCAGTTAAAAGCTAGGCTCACAACCAAAAACATAATAACCCTGTCTCCTTGTTTAACTGCGTAGTAAAATAATCCCACTTTTTGGCTTATTTGTAAATAATAACCCCCACTCCTTGCTTATCTGTCTGTAATAACCCTGCCTCTGTATGGAATAAACACGATGGCTTCTGAATCCTACAGTATGGTTCCCTTTTTCACTTCTTCCCTTGGGGTCTCTGGGCGCTCCTGTACGCCAAGCAGAGAAGGATGGAACAGAGCCGCGTTCCGGTGTCCATCGTGGTCCCGCAGTGAATGATGGGAAGAGGAGGTCTCTTCAGAAGATTTCAGTGTTACGGCTCTTTTTAAAACAGCTCGCTTAGATGCGGAGTCAACAAAAGAGCTTATACACTCTATTGGGATGAACGAGGACTATAAAACCTTGGAAAGTGGGAAAGGGTTCTTCTTAGGGTGAAATGCTCATTGGCTGGGGTTTAAAGTTCTGGAGATAGCTCATTTGCATGGAGAGGCATTCTAGAAGCTGAACCTGTGATTTTGCCAAGAATTATGTGGCATTCCTCAGGCAGAGTGTGGGGGTTGAGCTTCCCCAGATAAGGAAGCCTCACTGGAAAAGCAAGTCCTCCATTTTGTGTCGAGCTCTGTCAGGGGAGTTATCCTGACACGGAAGATTTTGACCTTAAGTAGCAAGGTTTCCCAACGCTACGCTTCTTCACCAGAGAGCCCAGCCCAGCAGATCCCAGCTTTTCTGTGTCTGTGTGTCTACCTTTTCTTCCTTCCTCTGCTGCCCCAGTTAGGACAATACCTGGAACCCTGCTAGACAGGGCAGGTCCTGTTATGTAGTCCAGGCTGGCGTCAGGTTCCTAAGTGTTGTTGACATGGCAGACCTGTGCCACCACCACACCATACCTTATGGTTTTTTAGGTACACTGTGCAGCCTGAGAATTCTCACACTGAGTATGTGTTTGTACAAACCACACTGGTGAGCCTCAGGAAGGCGTTTGCTTATCCTAATGCTGTCAACTGTTCTCATTGCTGGAGAAGACTTAAAAGTTCATGTATGTGATCCGATATCTACTGATACTGGTTCTAGGCAAAGGTGGTGAGGTGGACCTTTCTACTAAAATGTGAAATTTGCAAACCTTTTGAGTTACCAGCTTTTTTTCCCTCCTCTCCTCTCCATGTGTATGAATGCTTTGACTGCATATATATCATATTACATGTATGCCTGGTGCCAAAGAACTTGGTGAATCCCCTGGAATTACAGGCTACGTGAGGGGGATGCTGGGAATCAAACCTAAGTCTTAGCCACTGAGCTACCTCTTCAGTTTAGCTTTCTTTCTGGAAAGCAAACAAACAAACAAGACTTTATTACACTCATACAATTATTTTGAATTATGCGAGAGGGGACATACAGGAACCACAGTGCTCAGGTGAGGGTCGGAGGACAATTAGCAGGAGTCAGTTGACTCCTCCTGCCATGTGGATCCTGGGGAATCAAACTCAGGTTGATGGGCTTGGCCACAGCATCCCTACTGGCTGAGCCAACTCACTGGCCCTTCAGTGTGATTTCAATAGAAGGACTAAGAAAAAAGTGAGGGGTGGGGCTATGGCTCAGTGACAAAACCCTTGTCTCCTGGTTAGCTTTGGCTGTCAACTTGACACAGCCTAGAGTTGGATGAGGAAACCTCAATTGCAGAATTGCCTGGATGAGGTTGGTCTTTGGCTGTGTCTGTGGGGTATTGTCTTATCAATGATTGATGGGGGAGGACCTAGCATACTGTGGGCAGTGCCAGCCCTGGACGGCTGGGCCTGAGTTGTATAAGAATGCTGGCTAAATGGGGTTGGGGATTTAGCTCAGTGGTAGAACTGAGGGTAGGCTCTGCATTCGGTCCTCAGCTCCAAGAAGAAGGAGAAGGAGGAGGAGGAAGAGGAGGAAGAGGAGGAGGCTGGATAGGCATGAGGCAGAAGGAGAAAACTAGTAGACAGATTCTTCTATTGGTTTCTGCTTTGAGTTTCCCTCAAAGAGTTTACCAATATTTTTGAACAGTTCTATTACAGAAGGGGAGCTAGGAGGAGGTTCAGCATACATGTGTGTGTTTGTCGTATAACTGTGGGAGCTGATCGGAAGGCTGTTGACCAAAACAGCAGGTGACAGCTGGTCAGGCAGTTCAGGGCAGTGACCATGAAAGCAGTAACTCCTTGTTTCCCCCAGAAGCTGGAGACTCTATCATTCTATCCTGAGCAGAGAGCGCAGACGCCAGAAGTGTGTGGGGCTCCAGTGTCTGTTTGGGATTTATCTACTAAAATCTTAGCAGTGACATAATTCACCTCTGGACCATGCACGCTCAACTGTTGCCTTAACCTCATCCCCTTGTTCCCTCAACGCTGCACTGCATCTGAGTTCCCTGAACTCCAACCCCGAAAGTCAGTGAGGAGAGAAATCCTAAAGCCTTCTACACTCCAACTTCAGATAATCTCCTAAATAGTTTTAGGATTTCAACCATTGAGGAAGAATGTCAGAGTTCTCATTAGGTTTCTGCTCC